>NW_027530544.1:3813396-3838517 GCF_008692635.1 Crocuta crocuta | reverse complement strand
AAATGGTGAAAATTTTTGGAAAAAATTTTTTTTTTTTTTTTTTTTTTTTTGGGTAAAAGTGAAAATCCTCTTGGGAACTTTGAAAAAGCACAGGACACCTGTACCGAATTTGATGCCATTATCCCTATTTTCTGAGATTCTGCAACCTATGCAATGTTTAAGACTGATAGTTAAACATGAAAAAAAATATGCCTGGGTTGCTCAGTCAGTTAGGTGCCCAACTCTTGATTTCAACTCAGGTCATGATCAAGCAGTTCGTGAGATCAAGCCCTTGCTTTGGACTCTGTGTTGACAGCGCGGAGTGTGCTTGGGAGTCTCTCTCTCTCTCTCTCTCTCTCTCTCTCTGCCCATCCCCACTTGCTGCACACACACCCTCTCTCACTCTCTCAAGATAAATAAATAAATAAACATTTAAAAAAGACTAATAGTAACAATGTTTCTTACAGCAATGTGTGCCATAGATAATGATAAAGGTTTTATAGCAACAAAATTCTGCCCAAAGATTTTTATTTCCCTTTTCTGTAATGGCTTTACTAGGTAGAATCTTGGGGACTATGGTATTTGGTATAAATGGAACGTCCAAATAACTGATGTTTAATCTTATAAAATAACCAAAACATTAAAAGACAAAAAAGTTGGGAGCTTACCCCATATACTGCACACCTCCCTGGCTTTTGAAACAAAACACCCCAAATGTTAACAGAGCCATGCTGACTAGGAGCTCTCCCTTTGGACTCCAGGTATGGATGCCATATTGGTCCATGCTAGAGGTCTAGGGAGCACACATGGGGACTCAGATGATAGGGGGCCCGAGGCTAAACAGGTGATGACTTTAGCTATGACATTGAAAGATTTTTTTTTTTTTTTTTTACAAAACTAAACCCCAATTGATTTCTGAGGCATTCCCTTTCCCGTATTTTCATAAGGGAAACAGGAACCTTATGTAGCTAAATAATTTCCTTCAGCAAAGTGTAAAAATGGTTGACTTTATAAAATGTCAATTAGCAAATGAAAAGATAAAACAGTCTCTTCCCACCAGAAAATGATCTACTTTATCACTGATGCTGTCGCTTTTCTGTTCACCATCACTGCCTTAGAGTACTCTCATCTCATTTTCAACTTGCATTTCTCTTCATCTTTACTTGTTCACATTTTGTTCATGGAATATGGAGAATTATTCTGCAATCATTTCAAGGTGTGTGTGTGTGTGTGTGTGTGTGTGTGTGTGTGTGTGTTGGAAAGGATTTGCCTCCAACCTTACATGTTTTTTGTCAGGAAATAAATGCTTCTTAAAATGTGAAAGTCCTGCATAATATTTGATATTTATACAGAACTTCACATGTACATTGCTAGATGTGTGAACAGAGAGTGGAAACTATTGTTTTGGTATCAGACTAATATGCTAGTCCACAGGCTTTTCAGTGAAGGAGCCCAAAGCACCCTCTGTATACCTCTGTGCTATCATGTTATACTGAAATTATGTCATTTATCTATCTCCTCCATTAGTCTAAGTGCTTCTCATGAGCTTAGACCATGTCCTAGCCTTCTCTGAACCCCAGCACTTATGTTCTTAGGAAGGTTCATAATCTTCAGGAAAGTGTAAAAGGATAACCTTTATGAACAGTCAATTAGCGAATGAAAAGGTAACACAGCCTCCATCCTAGAACTTCATTCTTGTGTTCTTGTGTGTCTTAACTTTTCACTCATTTCTTCCTGTAAAGTCCTCCAAACTATAGTTACCTCAGAGCTGATGAACTTTAGTGCAACATGTACCTCTTTTACCTCTTCTGTTGAGCCTTGCATGTGAGTTTGTAATAAATGTTAACAGTGAACATTGGCAGGTAGGAAAATGGTCATTTTTGGGGAAATGAATTTTCTTTGTGTTGATCTCCACAATTGTTGGCAACAGGGCAGGTTTTTTTTTTTTTTTGAGATTCAATGTACATTTATCTTAACCCATGGAACATACAGTGTAAAGATTCTATACCAAATAAATGATATTCATTAAGCCAAAAAAAGAAAGAATTTTATATCAAGTTTTAGCTACATTGTTTGAACTATAAATATGCAGATTTTTTTATTTTTTGCTTTTATTTATTTTATTTATTTTTTTAGAGAAAGGGACAGAGTGCACATGAGCAGGGGAGGGGCAGGGGGAGAGAGGGAGAGAATCTTTTTTTTGTTTTTTTTGAGAGGGAGAGAATCTTAAGCAGGCTCCTTGCTCAGTGAGGAGTCCAACATGGAGCTTGATCCCACAACCCTGGGATAATGACCTGAGCAGAAATCAAGAGTCAGGCACTTAATTCACTGAACTACCCAGTCATGCGTAAATATGCAGATTTGATCTCTGAAAAAAAAATCTCAGTGTGTTTTTCATCAGGAACTTCAACTGAACCTAGAGCTTTTTTACACCTTGACTAGAAAGAAAAGAAAACGAAACAAAAACCCAGAAAAAAAAATCATAAGTTGATTGGCTCCTGAGACAGCAAGGACTTTGTACAGAGCCGTCTGCAGCACTCTGCTGAGAGGGGTGATATCTGGCAAGAGATTAAACAGCTGTGTCTCGCTTTGTGCAGGTCACCCACCAACTTGGTAACTCATCAAACCACTGAGGGGTGACTGAGGAGGGGACCAAACTGTGGGAGTCCGAGGTTATGTGCAACATTCATCATTATATACATACACACATGGCAATGCAGCCACTGCAGCTGAAGGTTAAAACCAGTTCTAAGAGGTGATCTCAGGGTTATTCGTACGAGCAAGGAGGAGAGAAAGAGGTCAGCATATTGTAGCTTCACACATGATACTTTGTGGGGAAAGCCTTTTTTTTCTCCTCAAAATTTAACTAAAAATATTTTTTAAAACTGTAGGTTGGGGAGCTTGGGTGGCTTGGTCGGTTGAGTGTCCGACTCTTGATTTTGGCTCAGGTCATGATCTCATGGTTCGTGAGTTCAATCCCTGCATTGGGCTCTGCTGCTTGAGATTCTCTCTCTCTTCCTCTCTCACTCCCCTCTCCCAGTCTCTCTCGCTCTCAACACAAATAAATACACTTAAAAAAAAAAAAAAACACCTATAGCTTCCTGCTAACCCAGTCTTTTCTCTTGTTTCTGTGTGAGACATTATCATCACAGCATGTTTAAAGTATCAGGTGTATAGTACATGAAAGGAAATGCACTCTATTGCACAGGCCCTCCAGTGAACAAGGTCTAGCAATGGGGTAGTTTTAATATTTTCTGGGAAGTCAACAATTCTGACATGTTTTTAAATTTAAATTGTAAGAAAATAGTAAAAACAGGAAAGAAAAAATCATCTAGGCATTATGTTGTACTATCTGGCAGTGTGAATACAATGCAAATGTATGAAATCTTTGAAGACTCTAGAATAATAAAAATTTCCAATTGCCATTCCTTTTTTATGGAAACCCACAGCTTTAATATATATAAGAGTAGTTAACGTGTCTTCATTCTGCTTAAGCTTTGAGAGAGAAGAGGTAGGAACTTGATTTACTGGTATTTAGCGAGTAGAAAATAGCAAGCATCTTCACAATAGACCAATTTCATCAGCCTTGTAAATAAAATTATTCAGGCAAAGATTATGCTCAGAAATAAATTCTTCGAATAATGTTACAAATTTTCCCTGTAGTTTAATGGCTTAGTTTTTTCTTAGCTCCATCTAACTATCATATAACCTTTTTATTCCCCATGCTAAACATCCTGTAAAATACTTTTCCACTTAAATCATTTTTTCAATACTTGTGTGGCTTCTCTTTTCCCTTGCCTCAATCTACTTGAAGGAACTGACTTTTTTTCCCCTACTAAATTCATTTTTAGAAACTTGGTTCAGCACCATCCTTAAGTCCTTTTTGACAGTGACAGTAACAAGAACAATAACACAGATCTTCTTCAGTTTATGATGGGATTAGGTCCTGACAAACCCTTCGTAAGTTGAAAATATTGTAAGTTGAAAATGCATTTCCTACCCCTAACCTAGTGGACATCATAGCTTAGCCTACCTTAGACATGCTCAGAACACTTCATCGATGGAAGTTGGGCAAAGCCATGTAACACAGCAGCCTGTTTTATAATAAAATGTTGAATATCACATGTGATTTGTTGAATACAGTAGAGAAAGTGGAAAACAGAATGGTTGTACGGGTGCAGAGCGGTATAAGTGTACCTGCTGTTTACTCCCCTGGTCTTGTGGTTGACTGGCAGCTGCTGCCCAGCACAGCGAGACAGCATTCCACTGTGTACCGCTACCGCCGGCAAAAGATCAAAATGCACAATGCAAAGTATAGTTTCGACTGAATACATATTGCTTTCACACCATCATAAAGTCAAAAAATTGTAAGCCGAACCGTTGGAAGTCAGGAGCCTTCTGTATTTGCAACATACAGAACATCTAACTACGTGCCAGAAATTGTTCTAAATACATGTATTAATATTTGCTATTCTTACCAACCCTAAGAGGAAGTTACTTTGATTAGTCTCATTTTCTAGATGCACTTGACAGCACAGAGAAGTAAAGTACCCAAGGTTGCAAAGCTAGTAAACATCAGAGAGGCAGGATTTAGACCCAGGAGGGTTTGGTTATGGCTGTGGACTTAACCTCTAGGTCCTAATATTATCTTCATAATGTTTTATTTTACTTTGCTTTGCTTTATTTTATTATTCTATTTTTTAATTTTTTCCTTTCTCATCGATACAATTCTGATACAAGACCTATTTCCATCAATTCTTCTGTTCTTGTGCATCTTGATTTTTCTTTCATGTCTTCCCCTGGATTCCTCCACACTATAGTTATCTCACAGCTGATGAAAGTTAGTGCACCTCGGTACTCGGATGCTCCAGGGAGGTGGAGGGCTGTTTGTCTTCCTCAAGAATTTATTACCTAGGGGCACCTGGATGGCTCAGTTAGTTAAGTGTCCGACTCTTGGTTTCAGCTGAGGTTATGATCTCACAGTCCATGAGTTCAAGCCTCATATCAGGCTCTGTGCTGACAGTGCAGAGCCTGCTTGGGATCCTTTCTCTCTGCCCCTTCCCTGTTCATGTTCTCTCTCTCTCGCTCGCTCTCAAAAATAAACTTTAAAAAATTTGTTATCTAAACTCCGGATCCTAAGTAGGAGAGTGTAGGCCATTCCTTAGTTCTTTTAAAAAACAGTTTTATTTTGGGTGCCTGGGTGGCTCAGTCGGTTAAGTGTCAGGATGTTGGCTCAGTTCATGATCTCACGGTCAGGTTCTGTGCTGAAAGCTCCGAGGCTGGAGCTGCTTTGGATTCTGTGTCTTCCTCTCTCTCTGCCCCTCCCCACCTCATGCTTTGTGTCTCTCTCAACAATAAACATTAAAATTTTTTTAAATGTTAAAAAACAGCTTTTTTGAAGTCCAATTAATATACAAAGAACTGCACATATTTAATGTATACAATTTGCTGAGTTTGGACATATGCAAATCCTGGTGCTATCACCACGATCAGGACTGTAGACATATCCAACACCTCTCAGAATTTCCTTGTGTGTGTGTGTGTGTGTTTGTGTGTGTGGTAGGAACACTTAACATGAGGTTTTTAAAAATGTTTTATTTATTTCTGAGAGAGAGAGAGAGAGAGGCAGCATGAGCAGGGAAGGGTCAGAGAGAGAGGGAGACACAGAATCTGAAACAGGCTCCAGGCTCTGAGCTGGTTGTCAGCACAGAGGCCGACGCAGGGCTCGAACCCACAAGCTGTGAGATCATGACCTGAGCCGAAGTCAGACACTTAACCAACTGAGCCACCCAGGCGCCCCTGAGATTTTTTTTTTTTAAGATTTATTTATTTATTTTTGAGAGAGAGAGAGAGAGAGAGAGGAGAGAGAATCTCAAGCAGGCTCTGTGTGATTAGTGTGGAGTCTGATGTGGGGCTCGAACCCATGAACTCTGAGATCATGACCTGAGCCAAAGTAGGACACTTAACCAACTGAGGCACCCAGGTGCCCATGAGATTTGTCAAGAAAACAAATTTTGAAGTGCACAATACTTTAGTGTTAATTGCAGGTACAGTGTTGTACTGCAGATCTCTAGAACTTACTCATCTTACTTAACTGAAACTTTATTTACCCATTGAACAACAACTCTCTATTTCCATTGCCCTCCAGCCCTTGGCAATCACTACTGTATTCTCTGCTTCCATGAGATTGACTATTTTAGATACCTGATACAGGTGAAATCATACAGTATGTGTCTTTCTGTGATTGATCGATTTCATTTAGTACAATGTCCTCTTGGTTCATTCATGTTGTCACAAATGGTAGGATTTCTTTCCTTTTAAAGGCTGAGTAAATATTCTATTGCATATATACACATTTTCTTTACCTATTCATCCATTAATGGGCACTTAATTTGTTTCCATATCTTGGTCATTAGTTTTAGAATATGTCAAAGATCTGGAAGTGCCCTTCAGATCTGAAGCAGAAACTCAGGGGTAGGTGTCTTAGGATAAGACGGCCTATGGGAACAGCAAAAGCCACGTTCTCCTTAGTCTAGGAGGAATGACAAGACATAGTGGGGGCAGGCTCCTGTGGACCAGTCTCTGACAAGGCTATGAATCTGGAGCTTTGCAAAAAGCAGCCAAATTTCTCCTTAAGGTAGAACCAGCCTTAACAAACAGCTCATGCTGCAGGCAACCATATGGGTAGAGAAGATAGTACTTCAACATACTCCTGAGCCTGAGACGTCCAGGAAACTTGGAAGATGGTTAGTACAGGAGGTTTTGAAGACCTGGTGAAGTCTTTGGGGACAGGAGATGGCATGTTCCTCTCCTAAAGGAGAGAGAGGGACAAGACCGAACAGAACCCATTCCAGAACCATAGGAAAGAAAAGAGGCAGCGGGAGGCACTGAACATCCCACCACTGAAAATATAAAAGTCGGAGCAGTGCTGCCAGCTCTCTATGGGTTAAATTCACCTCAGATAAGGTAGAACGATGGGAATCTGACCCACAGACATGTTTTGTCTGACATGCTTTCCTGTTTTAAAGAAATGGAGTTAGTTGCACAAATTGATATTTGGGAGAGTTCACTGGATTCCTGATTTTTATTTCTTGATTTTCAGGAAATCATCAGCTGGAAATGAGTAGTCGCTGTGCCCTTCAGATTGGTCTGAGCTCTGGTTCTTCATAGTCCCTTTCACTGTCGATTGTCTTTGTACCCGCCCTGCTTCATCTATTCATGTTACCTGCTTGGCTTGTTGGGTGTTTTAAGTTTGCCACCTATGAACTATATACTGAGCAGCTCAGGTTTTTTTTTTTTTTAATTTTTTAAAATCTTTATTTATTTTTGAGAAACAGAGGGGGAGGGAGAGAGAGAGACAGAGTGTGAGCAGGGGAGGAACAGAGAGAGAGCAAGACACAGAATCTGAAGCAGGCTCCTGGCTGTCAGCACAGAGCCCGACGCAGGGCTTGAACTCAGCGACTGTGAGATCATGACCTGAGCCAAAGTTGGACACTTAACTGACTGAGCCACTCAGGTGCCCCTTAATTTTTTTAATGTTTATTTTTGAGAGAGAGAGAGAGAGACAGAGACAGAGACAGAGAGACAGAGTGACAGGGTACAAGCAGGGGAGGGACAGAGAGGGAGACACAGAATCTGAAGCAGGCTCCAGGATCTGTGCTGTCAGCATAGAGCCCGATGCTGGGCTCAAACTCACAAACTGTGAGATCATCACCTGAGCCACAGTCCGATGCTTAACCAACTGAGACACTCAGGTACCCTCTGAGTAGCTTAGTATAATGTAGATCATTTCCTAAAAGAAATTCCTAGGCCCACTTAACAGATAATTCCTGGAGCTATCTCAAAAAGGGTGTCAAAAAGAGATATTAACTATATAAATGTAATTTTCAAGAAACATTATAATTTACTCATGAGAGTTATGTTTTTCTACAGTGATATGTGATGAAATTCTTTAACAGAAGGGGCCTGTGAGCTTGTCTAAAAGCACACCGAGGAAAGCAGGAGTTACAGATATATCTTGCATCCCATTCAGGAGCCAGTTTTGGGGAGAGAGAACTACAGACCCATTAAAACAGCTGAAATAAAAGAGTGATCATACAAAGTACTGGTGAGGATGATGCGAAACTAGAGCTCTCATACATTGTTAGCAGGAATGTAAAATGATAATAGCTACTCTGGAAATAGTTTGGCAGTTTCTTAACAAATAAAGGCACACCACATGATCCATCAGTCGTACTCTCAGGCATTTATGTGAGTAAAATGAAAACTTAAGTTCATGCAAAAAAAGTGTCTACAGATTTATTTGTAATAGCAAAAAATTAGAAACAACCCAACTGTACATCACCTGGGGGAAGAATGAACACAACCTGGTACATACAACAGAGTACTAGTCAGCAATAAAATTGGTACCTGCAACAATCTGGCTGGTCCTCAAGGGCATTATGTTTAGGTAAAAACCTTTCAATGTTAAAGGTTATATGCTCTAAGATTCCATTTATATAACATTCTTGAAATAACGACTATAGAGATAAAAAACAGATCAGTGGGTACTAGGGGACAGGGTTAGGGAAAGGGGGTTGGAAGGGGAGGTGAGTTTATGAATACAATAAGGTAGCAGAAGGGAGTTCTTTTGGTAAAAATGGTAAAAACTAAGTAAGTTCTGTAGTGTATTTAAAGATCATGTACCATTGTCAATTTCCTGGTTTTGATATCTTATTCAAACTTTATAAGATGTCACCACTGGGGGAAGCTGGGTGAAGGGTAAATGGGGCTCTTTTGTGTTTTAATTTTTTAAATGTTTATTTATTTCTGAGAGAGAGAGAGACAGAGTGTGAGTCGGGGAGGGGCAGAGAGAGAGGGAGACACAGAATCCGAAACAGGCTCCAGGTTCCCAACTGTCAGCACAGAGCCTGTCTTGGGACCAGAACCCACCAACCATGAGATCATAACCCGAGCCCAAGTCGGATGCTTAACCAATTGAGCCACTCAGGCGCTCCTAAATGGGGCTCTTTCTACTATTTTTGCAACTTCTTGTGAGTCTATAGTTATTTCAAAACAAAAATTAGAAAAAGAAAGGAAAGGAAAGTAGACTGAATGCCTATGGCTGGCATTTGGGTAGGTGAGCAAGAGGAACATGGAGAAGTAAATTGGGGCTGAGAAATATTTCTAGAAGTTTAACCTACAAAATCCTTAAAATTTCTCCCTATCATCTCTCCTGCTGTCATTACCTCTATAGTGCTCTTTAGTCGGCCCTTGTTCGACAGTTGTTTCTCTATTGTTCCTGTTATGGTGCTGAGCAGAGAACTATTCCTAAAGGCACACCAACCAATCTTAACCTTTTGAGTGGAAGCGCCAGGCCTTCAATCCTTTCCAGTTATTCGTTTTTCTATTACCTAATATTCAGAGTCTGTTTCTTTGCTGCCAGAGGTGTTTTTTATTTTAACATCTGAATTTGATGCCATTGCGGATGCTAGAAGTTGCCAGAAGGCTGTCCTCCAGATAACTGTCTTATGCTCTAACTTGTATTACTGTTTTATTGCAATTAGCATTCAGAATATGCACTGTCATCTTATTAAAATTTATATTTTCTAATGGAGAAAGCACATGGAGAGTTGATTGTGGAGCTGTGGCTTATCCGTGCTCTTCTTAGTTACCTGTGTCTAAATTAAGCTGACCCTCTGGGCCTTAGCTATTTCTAAACAGGCATCACGTTAATGCCTGGGGGAACATTAACCTTGCAGACACTAATCTAATTCAGTGCCATCACAAGTGCATAATGCGGGAGTCTGGAGCTTTGCCAAAAAGCACTATTCAAATGAACATTCAGTTGGCAAGGGGTGGGAAGGTGGGCGTGGACAAGGGAAAGAGAACTCCTGAAATGGTTATATAGATATTGAAACGCCTTTCCTTTCCCTCTCCTCTCAGTGGTTATGTTTAAGTATTGCAGAGAGATGCTAAATAAATCTTTAGACTATTCTGAAGAAATCGTGATGAAGGTGTTTCATCCTTTGCTCATAATCACTCAACATTCACTGAGCATCTTTTACGTTACATGGTTGACCTTGTGTTAGGGTGGGGACACAAAGATGAGTAATTGTAAACCACTGCAGTATGCACAAGCACCTCACGGTGTTTAATAAATGTTAGTTGAATAAAAGCATATTTAAGGAGGTCACAATTTGGCTAAGGTCACTTAAAGGGCCCCCAAAGGATGAGACAACTGTGCAATTCTAGCTCTGTATATCAAGTCTTTGCCAGAAAGAGAGAGGTTTGGGCCCCAGGTGAAGTGAGAGGGATAAACCTGTAAGACCTTGCGCAACAGGGTCCAGGATCTCCTGATCTTTCTTTAGACTCACACCCTGCTTCTCAGTTTGCAGACGCTAACAGGGTTTGCTGGTTTCAGGGGCCCGGGAGTGCCGTTTCCGGAGAGGGTGGCATTTGAGGTGGTGAAGGCCAACGACTGGAGGCAGTGGGGGAGAGCAGGTAAGAGAAATAAAAAAAAACCTAAGGGATTCTGGTACGTAGGTCCTTCATCTGGATCCCTCCCCTTCCTTATCCTCGGGCCTGAAACGCACCCGACCCCAGAGTCCTCCACTTCTCATGGCTCTAGGCACCGATTATGGATGAAGGCTGACCCCTTATCAAAGAGATTTTCTCAGTGCCGACATTTCTCAAATTGCTTTTCTCCGGACCCAGCCTGGGGAACCTGAGGCTTGGAGCCAGTTTCCCCGGCCACGCTGGACCAGTGACACGCAGGCGCCGGAATCAGAGCCACGCTGGGTTGTCCCAGCCTGGTCCCCGGGCCAGGAAGGGAGGGCGTCGCGGAGCGCTTCCCGTGTGCAGGGCTTCCCACAATCCACCGCGCCGGCAGTGGCGGCGACCGCGGCGGCGCTCTAGCCGTGGCATGTCTGCGTCTCGACTGCTCTGGGAGGAGGAAGAGAAGGAGGAAGAGGAGGAGGAGGAGGGGGAGGAAGAGGAGAAAGGCGCAGGGGTGGGAGCTGTTGCCGAAGCTGCCACAGCAAAAGTTCTCTCCCCTCCCCCCTTCCCCTTCTCTCAAGGACCCTAGAAGGGTTGGAGCTGCCGCCGCCTGCAGTCAGTGACCGCGCGACTCGGCGCCCGCCCGCGGTAAAGCGCTGGGCCTGGCAGGCCCGGGCCCTGGGGANTCAGAGGTAGGGAAGGAGGTGGGAGGGGCAGGGGGAGGCCGAAGGGTGCTGGGTGTGGGTGTGAAAAGGCTAGGGAGACACCAGGTCTCTGTCCGTCGTGCCTGGTGCAGTGCTTTATGCACCGCAGGCCTCAGTCACTGTTGCCGCCGGAGTGTTCTTTGGGAGAAGGGAAGGGAAGGGGTTGGAGAAAAGGGAATCCTTGAGGGAAACGTAGTTGGGAGTGTGTTCGGGGAGAGAGGCCGGAGGGAAAGATGCCGGATAGGTGGAGGAATGCAGAGGGTGGTCGTGGAGGAGTACCGAGGAGTCCGGAGGGTGTTCATTGTGCAGATAGATACATTAGGTATTTCGTTATGGAAAGAACTGAAGCGTTTCTAAGGAAAGGAAAGAACGGATACAAGGAGTTTCCGCGAATAGAAAGGATAGCGTTCGAAGCCAGAGGAAGTGCTAAATACTAGAGACTATGAAGAGAATGCATGATAGAATAGACAGATGTAGGAGAATTAATAAATGTTGGCCCAAGGACTAAAGAGTTATTCCAGATGGGCCGGGATGGCCTAGTTCTGAACCTGTTTGGGCTCTTCTGTAGATGACATCTGGTAAGTGTGGGTCCCGCAGTGGTTGGGGTCACTGAGAATTAGACCTTAGCTTGTAGTTTGGTCTGAGACCTTTTGAACCTGCACCAGTGAATATTACAATCTCTAAAACAGACGGTTAAAAAAAAAACCAACAGGAAATAAAAACGCCTGGACTTCAGGGATTCCCTTGGTCATGAGTTTAGATTTTAGCAAATTTTAAGTATTGGCATTTACTAGAGGCAGGGTGAACACTAATGCCGGAATGGAAATTACTGGACTTGGAGGTTTTCTTCTTCACTGCCCGGCTTATCTGGTCCAGGAGAACTGATGCCATATTATTCACCCCGGGTTGCAGTACACAGGGTTATAATTAATGGGGGTGGGGGGGGAGCCCATGCACGGTGGCCTTTCTTTGGAGATTCCATTTGGAGCCCAAATTAGTCTGACTGGATTGGTTCCATAACTCTGGGGCTGGTGGGAGACTTTTTGCTATTCATGGTTCCTGAATGTATACTCTCACGGAGGCATTGTGGTATTGAAGAAAATGCATCAGCCTGCAAAGTGTGGGCCTGCAGAATGGAGGATCTAGAATATCTGTTTTGGTCTTAGGTTGCAAGGAGGTCAGGACTGGTTGTCTTGAGGTTTAGGGGAACTTGAAGAGACTGGATGATTCTAGAGCCAAGTTAGAGTGAATATTAGCATTTCCATATCAGGAAATGAACCAAGGCCTATTGGATTTGCTTAGCTCCCACCAGACTGGATTTCTAAGAGGGAAATCTAGGCTAAAATCATACTGTTAAGATTTGCCTGAAAATTATTCACTTTTTATTATTAAGAAAGTCTGTATATGTTACATTGTATTTTCAGCTGGAGAGAAGGTAGTATGAAATATCTTTTTATGGAAGTAGAGGGTGGAGGGATTAATGGGGAAGAAATTTGGGAGAGGGATGGGAAAATTCAGTCTTTTATTCGTTTAGCAAATTTATCTAAAGGAGGATGAGAATTTAGCATTAGAGATGAGAAGGGCTTTTATTAAAAAATATTTAAAATGGAAATAATCCAGGATTACTTGTTTTAAATTTGGAAAACTTTGTCAGTACTTTAAATTTACTCTTTGTTTTCAGGGGCTTCAGTATATTACATCGTAGAATGTCCCCATTTTAATTGTCATCACAGAATGAGAGGTTCTGTTTTCTTTTCTCTCACCTGCACTGTATATTATCATTTCTTTTAATTTTTGTAAGTAATGGACTTAAATATAATATGTATTATTTTTTCCCTTTTAAATTGTATGGAAGTATACATGTACATAATTAAAAAGTAAAATTGTCCTGAGAGAGCTTATAATGAAAAACTCACAAGGGCAAGCCCTGTCTCACCTGTCCATTGCAATCCCACTTTCCAGAGGCTACTACTTGTAAGCGTTAATTGTTACAGTTCTTATCATGCCTTTCTTCAGGTCTCCAAGTAATATAATATGCATGTACTGTTATTTCTTGATTGATCAAAATGACATTCTGAAGGAGTTGAAAGACTTCTGTGAATGGAAAGGATTCATGTCACTGACATTATCCCCTTTTTCCTTTCAAACCTTCAATAGTTTTTATTTTAGCTTTTTTATTAACTGTCTTTATATCTTTAAATAATATGCTTAAAGAGCTAGCATTTAAAATTATACTGGAAACAGACTGGATGAGAAGGTAAAGGGAAGTTGGATGGATGGACCTGTAAGAAACACTAGGTTGTAGGAAACAGCATCTTTGCAGCAGAAGGGTTGCTGGTTAGTGATGAGAAAGAGTTGCCTGGCAATGATAGTTATTCATCTTGGAATTAGTTATCAGCTCAACTGTGCAGTGTTCTTTGACTATCTTCTGAAGCGTTTTAGAGTGAGGACTCTGGGAATGGATTAAATGACCCCTCATTGTTCTTTCCATGCTTCTATTGGCAATTTTAATAAGAATTTTTAGGAAGGAGTGAATTGGTGTGGATAATGTGTTTCTTTTTTTTTGTGGAGGGAACGAGGGATGGGGAAGTGTGATCGCAGGGGGAAAAGGATGAAGGTCTGTATGATGGAGGTGGTGATAATTTTGTGGGAGGCTGAAGAAAGGGTAAAGAATTCTGAGGACATTTGGATATAGTAGATGTGAAGGAGATTTAAAATTATAGTGGTGAGATAGATTTGTGGCAGTTACAAAGAATATGCATATTTAAGTCACTAATATGGTGGGAATATGGTGCAAAAAAGTATGCTGCTTATATATTCGGATAGATTAATAAAATATTGAGTATTTGAAATTTGCGTATGAGGCTTAACATCACCAAGTCAGTATGATGGATATGGGGAGAATAGAAAGAACTTGCTCCCCTTTTTGGAAGTCTTGTTTAAGTAACATTGCCTCTTGAGAATCTTCTTTATGTAAAAACAGCATTCACATGTAGATTATATACTGCTAAATCTTATATTTGCTTATGGGAATTATTTGTTTTGCAAAGAATGGCTAGACTGCAATCCACTCTGGAGTGGAAACTTTCTTTTTTTTTTTTAAAAAATTTTTTTTTTTTTATGTTTTATTTATTTCTAGGAGAGAGAGAGAGACGGTGTGAGCAGGGGAGGGTCAGAGAGAGAGGGAGTCACAGACTGAAACAGGCTCCAGGCTCCGAGCTGGCAGTCAGCACAGAGCCCGACGCGGGGCTCGAACCCACGAACCGCGAGATCATGACCTAAGCGAAAGTCGGACGCTTAACCGACTAAGCCACCCAGGCGCCCCTGGAGTGGAAACTTTCTTAATCTTTGGGAAAACTCAAAACGGTTTGATTAAGTGCTTAGTAAATAACTTGTTGAATGACTGATAGAAAGTAGTGTTCACTGTCAGTGATAATAGTGGGACTGTGTGAAATGACTGAACACGATGGGAGTATTGTAGACTAAATTGTATTTGTGTGTTTGAGAGAGTGAGGGATAAAAAGGATATCTGACTGGTGAAGCCTTTAGATTTAAGGGAAGAAGACAGAATGGATTAGAATGGGACTAGAACAATCTTGCAAACCATCAAGGGGTGGGACCTAAGGTTCTCTTCTAATCTGAGGCTAGTTTAATCTGAGTAAATCTGGATCTGGAGTTGGTGGCTGATTTAATTTGTATTTTCTTTAGATCTAAATGACTACTTAGAGATATTTAGTTGCTTTAAGAATCTGATCTAATTCATTTTGGTATGATAATAAAAAAGTGTTAGGTGAAATTTCTTCTCTCAAGGAATTTATAGTATTTATATTCATTTAGGGGGAAAAGGACAGTTGTGAAGTAATTTAGTAATAGTGTAAGATATCAGAAAGTTGACTTTTTAAAATATCAACAGTATACCTCCAGGGGTGCCTGGGTGGCTCAGTCATTTGAGCATCCAACTCTTGATTTTTGGTTTAGGTCATGATCCCAGGGTCGTGGGATTGAGCCCTGAGTGTGGCGCCTGCTTAAGATTCTCTCTCTCTCTCTCTCTCTCTCTCTCTCTCTCTCTCTCTCTCTCTCCCTCCCTCCCCCCCCCAAAAAAAGTATACCTCCAGATGAAAATTTTTTTTATTTTGGTAGTCATTTTCAATAGTAGTGTTCAGAACTTTTTTGGATCACCTTTTCTGAATTCCCTTCTGAACCTCTATCACATTCTGTTCAATATGTTAAGTACCTATTGTGTGCTCCTGGGGGATGGAGCTTTCTTTTAAAGGTGGGTTAAAGATGGTCCCTATCTTCAGAGTTCATAATCCCTTTAGTATGGTATAGTTACAAATAGTATGAGGCATAATGTTATTGTGAATAGTCTCATTGGTGACAAATCTTTTTAGTTTGAAAGATTTGATTTTTAGAAATGCTGAAGATCTGTCGATAGCAAAGAGAGTGAATAAAGAATAGTTTTGGTTTAAATTCGTTTAGTCACAGATATAGGAATGGTTTTCGTGGTTGACTTATTAACTGAATTACTTTGGAAAACGCTCCCAGTGAGGAAGTTAGAAATATTTTGAAGAGTGGTGATAGCTTCCCTTATAGTAGTTGAACACTAGATAAATGTTAGCTAAGTGCATGAGATGGTTGGATGGATGGAGTGAATAAATGAGTAAGTGGTAGCCTCCCAAGGTGATTGTTTTAAAGAGGACCTCACAGATTTTAATATGTAAATAAATTCTAGGTATATTTGTTAAACACTTTCATTACTGGGAACAAGATAGTGATAGTTTATGATTAAGCTCCCAAATGAGTTTTATGGATAGTGAATGCTGTAGGAGTTCAGGGAATGGGGAAATGAGTATTGGCTAAGGTTTGGGGAAAGGATTTAAGTGTACCATACTTTAGCTAGATATTTGAACGGATTCCTTAGGGATCTCAGGAGAGGAACTAAATTGCTCCAAATTTCTCTTGCAGCCCTAGAATGAACCTAGAGTCTGGATCTATTTTTGTCTTAATGCTTTCTGCCTATTTCATTTTAGCTACTCCTACTGGTTTGTTCCTTTTCAAATTCTCCTTTGCTGGGTAGATTTGAGCTCCCTTGAACAACCGGGGAGGGGGGGATCTGTTTCCATCTATGTCTAGTGTAACTTTTAGTTTTTCCTTTTATGAGCCTGTACCCCACAAATTACTTGGTCTCTGTGAGTGAAGAGCATGAGTCAACTTGGCTCTGCTATCCTGGCATTTTCCTGCATGCTTTTCTCAAAGCTGCTTTCTGAATTACAGAATAGAATAGACAGAGAATTGAGGGCATGTGTCTACTAGACACATGCTTGTTGAATAAATGAATGAGAAAGTATCAGATAGTTTAGAAAATCTAAATGATCTGTATATTTTTGTTTGTTTCAATTTATTCATTACCTGCTTTTTTTCCTTTCCTTTTCTTTTTTATGTTTGTTTATTTTTGAGAGAGAAGGGGACAGAGGATCCAAAGTGGGCTCTGTGCTGACGGCAGTGAGCCCAATGCAGGACTCAAACTCATGAACTGTGATATCATGACCTGAGCGAAGTTGGACGCTTAATGGGCACCCATGTGCCCCTACCTGCCTTTTTTCTACAAAGGATTTTATAGGGGCTGACAGAAAGATATATACTATAATGAATTGAAATAATTGAGGTGGTCAAGTTGAAGAGAAAATGAAAGAAGAATCTGTTTAAAGATTGTAAGGTCTATTATTATAAATGCTAGAGAACTAGGAATAAAGTGGAAGACAACCAGATGGAGAAGGAAAGGTTATTCTGCAGAAAGTATGATTCTGAAAGAAGGAAAACATAATTGATATATGATAGGTTATGTTTAGAGGACAGCAAGAGAAGATTGAAAGTGTAGAGGATTATTTGAAATGGATATTTTGGGGAGTAAGATTGTAAGACAATTTGAAGGATAAGAGTAAACAAGTTCAGAATGTAGCAGAAGTTATGGGGATTTATAATTGAGGTTTCAGACAGTGATGGGGTACATTGTCTCTAGTCAACAGATAATAAACGTTTGTTATATGCAGAAGCATTGTTAGAGGCGGTCAGGAATAAATCTTTTGGGATTTATATTCTACTAGTGGAGTTGGATTTGTACACAAATAACTACGCTATGACCAACGTATCATAAGAAAATCTGAATGTTACTGAAGTTAAAAGGTAAGAAAAAATATTTGGGGGAAAACCTGGGACTACACTGAATGGCATGCAAATGGCATTTTAGTTAGTTTTTGAAGGGATGAATAGGATTCTGGCTGATAGAAATGAATGGAAAGAGAGCATTCCAATCTGAAGAATTAGCAAAAGCAAAGACTTGGAGTTGAGAAGTCTTGGATATGTGGGGAATAGAGAGTTTTTAATTTTTTTTTAAACTGTGATCCACAGTAAGAAATACTTGTCACATCCTCACCTGATATATGCATGTGTGAATGTTTGTGGGTATGTATAAAAAAGCTTCAGTAACCATAACCTTATGTGTTTTCCATTCTATTTTGTTTGGCTAAGAAAAAAGATGTCTGTCACTCATAAGCTAATTTTGTGACTAGTTGATCACAGCTTCTAGTTTGGACTGCAGAGAGTTCATGAATAGGGTATAATATGATAAAAAGTAGGAAGAGTCAGTGGGGTTGTGTAGAAAATGGATGACCTTGAAAGCTAAGCTAAGTAGTTTGTATTTGCCATGATGTAGTGTTGTGCTTAGGAAGCAAATAGAAGCCAAGTTTTAGTCTTGGCCTTTCTGTTTACCTGTGCTATGATTATGGAGAGAATTACTTCCTTTCTGAGACTGTTTTCTCATCAAGAAATCGTTAATTCTTATGCCTTCTGGCAAGGGTTATGGTGAGGATTTGAGGATGGAAATATGTTCGCATAGGATTAAAGTATGTTAATGTATCATTAATGTATAGCTTCTGAACTTTTTTGAGTAGAGAATGGAATCAAAGACTGTGTATTAAATACCTTAACCTGCTGATAGCTATATTATACAGGACAGATTGGTAGCAGTATGATGGTAGAGTAAGATTGGGAGTGAGAAACCCAGTTACAAGGCCACTGGAGAAACTTTAAGAAGGCCTTGAATTAGTTTGATAGTAGCAGGATTAGAAATGAGGGGGTAGGATGTGATTGGATGAGAGGAGGGGAGGGTGACTGGGAATTTAGAGCTGTGGTGAGCTTAAGAAGGCAGCAACTGAAACTCAAATACATGTTGGGGTAGTTCGTGGGGGGGGAGGTAACGTTAGAGTGGGTAGTTACAGTTTCTTGCATAATAGTTCTTCAATTCTTTGTTGAATGATTAAATGTATAGATTGAGGAATTTGAATTGTGAGTGGAGACAGTAATGGGTAGGTTTGAGAAGGAGGGGTGAGATTGAAGGGTGCTTTTGAAGGACTGCCAGAATTTCTTCAGGGAATATTTTTGTACACTTACTGTGTTCAAGATTCCATGATAGGCAATGTGAAGGACACATGTATATATGTATATATATGATGGAGTTCATTTTCTTCAGGAGTTTAACCAGGGACAAAAATGTGTACATACCTATGACAGAAGTACTGTGGCAGGTTCGACTTTGTGGAGTAGTTGGTATGCAGCTTTGGCCTTGAAGGATAAATAGTGTTTATAGTAGGCAAGATGGTGAGGGTTGGTATTCCAAGAAGAGGGGAGCGTGATATGAGTGGCAGAGAAGTTCTGGATGTGTTTAGGGGTTCATGGTCTAGATTATCTGGAATTTAGGGTTCATCTTATGAATGGAGGGAAATAAGCCTGTAAAGCAGAGAAACGTCTAAAAACCCAAACAGGTTTTAAAATTATTTATTTATTTGGATATAACCTTATGTACATAAAGAGCTCAAATCTTTTTTTTTTTTTTAATGTTTTATTTATTTCTGAGAGAGAGAGAGACCAGGTGAACAGGGGAGGGTCAGAGAGAGAGGGAGACACAGAATCTGAAACAGGCTCCACCAGGCTCTGAGCTGGCTGTCAGCACAGAGCCCTACACGGGGCTTGAACCCACGAATCCTGAGATCATGACCTAAGCCAAAGTCGGATGCTTAACCGACTGAGCAACCCAGGTACCCCTCAAGTGCTCAAATCTTAAGGTTATAGGTCAATGTAACACTCCAGAAGACTACTTCATTTGTCACTCCAAGTTGATTGTCTCCAAAAAGTAACTACAGTGACCCTTGAACAACATGGGTTTGAACTGTGCAGATTAACTTATAAGTCGAATTTTTTTTGATAATTATGGTACAATATTGTGTTTTTATGATTCTCTTAACATTTTCTTTTCTTCAGCTTACTTTATTGTAAGAATGCAGTATATATTACATATAATCTACAAAATATGTGTTAATCTACAGCTTGTTATTAGTAAGGCTTCTGGTCAACAGTAGGCTACTGGTAGTTAAGTTTTTGGGAGTCAAAAGTTATACCCAGATTTTTGACCATGGAGTGAGGGGGAGAGGTTGGATCCCCAGCCTGTGTTGTTCAGGGGTCAGCTGTACTATTCTGATTTCTGTCACAGCAGAGTAGTTTTATGGTTTTGAATTTCTTATTAGTGGAATCATACGTCTGTGTCTGATTTCTCATGCTCAGCATATGTCTGTGAGATTCATCCACGATGTGTATAGCAGTAGTTTGTTCTTTTTCATTGCTCTGTGGGATTCCATTATGAACATATCACCGTGTATTTATTCATTTCATGATGGTTAGACTGTAGGCTAGTTTCTGTTTTTTGGCAATTTAAGGACTTTTTTTTTTTTTAAGTTTATTTATTTTGAGAGAGCGAGCACAAGTGGGGGTGGGGAGGGCAGAGAGAGGGAGAGAGAGAATTCCAATCAGGCTTCATTCACACTATCAGTGCAGAGCCCTACACAGGGCTCAATCCCACAACCCTGGGATCATGACCTGAGTGGAAATCAAGAGCCGGATGCCCAAATGACTGAGCCACCCAGTCACCTCTGGAAGTCTAAGGACTTTTAATTTGACTCAGTATGCAGTGGGGAATCATTGATAGTTTTTGAGTGAGTGATTTAAGAATACAAATCTGGTGACCTGTTTTTGTTTTGTTTTTCCAATGAGGAGAACCTAGTGACTAGGAGACAAAGTCAAAAGGCTCTGACAGAAGTGTGAAGTGTTGAGAGTCTAGGTTGCAGTGATGGTAGTGGTAATAAAAGGAAAGAGATATACAGAACTACTTTGAAGAAAGAATTGAAGGGTTTGATGACAAATGGGCTTTTGGGATACTGGAGGAAAAGAAAAGGGAAACTTTAGGGCTTTTCTTGGGTAACTGAGAATGGTAGTGCCATTAATAAAAACTATTGGGTCGGTTAGTAGAACTGTTTTGGTGGGGAAGAATAATTAATTTCATTCTAAGATACATGGCCAGTGTGAAGCACCAATGGAAGTATGTAAGGGTAATTATTTAGTTAGAAATACTGGATTCATCTGAGGAAGGAGGTCCAATAGAGATTTGGGAATATGTACCTAGAGTTGATAATTGAAGCTGCTAATTCTGGATTTGGTAGGGTGCTAATGGCATGAAATTTTTGGACTGATAATTGAGGTGTTAATTGAAGCAATAATTGAAGACTCTAGTTAAAAAAAATCATTATATATTCCAATTCCTATGGAATAAATTAGATTGTAGCAGAGGGTGATGGTTTAAAGATTATTTTTGGGAGCTGGGGGAAGATATTCATATGAGGAATGAAAATGTAGAAGCAGTTATTAAGGGAAGAAATCCTGAAGGGAGTGGAGAGAGAATGGGAGAAACCTCCTGGATAAAACTTGAGAAAATACCCACTATTTGGGCTGAGAAGAGGACCAGTGGTCATTGGAGATAGAAGCAGCAACTAGAGAGACCACAGTAGAATCCTGCTATACAGTGACATAACCCAGGGGAGGTAGTTCAAGTGTCATTTTCAAAGAAAGGATAAGGACTTTGGTGGTGGGTCATATGATTTGGTACATGGAATTGTTTTTTTAGTCTTCAGGAGAGCAATTCCAGAGTGCATGGGGATAAAGGACTGAGTAGGTTGGGAGAATATGGAAACATTGAATGTAGGAATTGTATTAAAAAGTTTATTTTAAGAAGGTGGAACAGCTCTTTTTCCAAAACTGAAGGCAAGAAGTAACAGATGGATAAAGATACAGCATTTTAGAAGCTGTAAAGAGGATTTCATTACAGGTGGAGAAGGTGTGATTTGAGGGAATTTTATGGAAGTAATTGAGTATTTGATGGAATTATAGACTTAAATATGAAAATGACTTGGAATTAGTCAATGACATAGAGAATTGTCTTTAGAATAAATCAGTTGTGGAAGATTTCATAGCTTTCTGGTGGTACTTAACACCCACTGTGTGGGTGTGAAGAAAACAGATGGTGAAGATTGTCTGTCATTGGGGAGATGCATGGTGAATATAATAGAAGGTCATAATGTTCTGGAGAGGGCAGTATTAAATGGCTGATAGACAGATTTAAATTGTGTGGGGAGACAAGTGAAGCCAAAAGGACATAAAGAGCAGGTGTAGAAGTATAAAGTAGCTGTGGTTAAAAAAAAAAAAAAAAGAAAGAAAGAGGTCTCTGAAGTTATAATCCTTGTGGTACAGCACTTCCAGTTGATGACCTGTTTTCATTATATATGTGTGAGTGGCTGAAGTGCAGCTGAAGGTTTTAGGAGTTGAGGAAGGTCAGGATGTAGAAAGTACTTCAGCATAATTGTTGAAGTTACTGAGAATAATTGCTGAATGTGGGACAAAGTAGAATTGGTCTTTGGGGAAGGAAGATGGTGGAGTGTATTCTGGAGCTTGGTAGATATTACAAATGGAATGGTTTAAGTGAGTAATGTAAACTGCAAAGAGATATTTTACTGATAGGAGTGGCCCTGGGGAGCAAGAAGTTGGTCTTTCAGCAAGCTGAAGGAGTAGAAGAATGGATAGCCAAGTGAGGAGAGAAGCAGGTTGTTCTGGAAAAGCCAAGCTTGAGATAAGATGAAGGGGTGGTCACAACAATCCAGGCAAGAGATGATAGTATCTGACTTGTGATGTGGGGGTGAAGATAAATAGATTTGTTACATTCACTAGTTCTTTAAATTTCTGTAGAAATAAATTATACTTGCAAAATTGTAGCCATTCATGTGCAAGGAAAAAGAAAAGGTAAGGTAGAGGTATACTAATATGAAAGGCAAACAACTGAGTGTAGTTTGTTGACAGTAGAACATGGATAAACTGATAGAAGCTAGTAAATGGGTAGAACAGAAATCAATGAGGTTGGTTTTGACCTGAATCTGAATAAGAGATGAAAAGGAGAGTAAGTTGCTCGCAGCAGAGAAAATATGGGGAAAACATAATGCTATCTTGGAAATAATGCCAGGAGCCTATTCCTTCTCCGTGCATATGAGGACCATCCTTGCCACCTATGATCTTATAAAGATAATAGTGCATATGCATAAGTATTTTTAAAAATAGCATAATGATAGAGGTATTGAGATCTTTTGACCCCTACTTGAGCTCCTCAAAACCCCATCAGTCTTTGTTTGCAGAAACTGTGTGGTGATAATTTGTATACATAAAGAGGTTCAGGTAAAAAGTAGAAAGAATGGGTGGATATTATGAAGGAGACATCCTAAGCAATCTAAAATGGCCTCTATAGTTTTTTCAGGGTTTTTTTTGTTGTTGTTCTATAGTGACTTTTATCACCTATATTTCTTATTGTTCTTAGGAGGCTGATTGTTTGCTCATTTCATTTATTACCTATATAGATAGTAATCCCAGATGTATAGTTCTAAATACATTCTTATTTGTAGTTATTTATCATTTATTGAACATATCTAAAGGAGCTATATTGCCATTTCCAAAAACAAAGTATAGTTAAACATTACTGCTTTTTAACTTGTGTTTTTTTTAAGGTTTATTTCTTTATATTTGAAAGAGTGAGTGTGGTGGGTGTGCCTGGGTGGCTTAGTTGGTTAAGCGTCCGACTTTCGCTTGGGTCATGATCTCGCGGTTTGTGNAAATAAAACATTAAAAAAAAAAAAAAAAAAAAAAAGAAAGAGTGAGTGTGCCAGCTGGTGAGGGGCAGAGAGAGGAAGAGAATCCCAAGCAGGCTTCAGGCTGTCTAAGCAGAGTCTGACACGGGGCTCAGTCCAATAAACTGTGAGACCATGACCTGAGCTGAGAAATCAGGAGTCGGATGCTTAATGGACTGAACTACCAGGTGCCCCTTTTGATTTGTTTTTAAATCTCAGTGCTTGAAACCTTCCTTATCTTCTATTGGTGATATTAACAACCTAGAGCAGGCCTCTAATGCTTTCGTTTTAGTCTCAAACTTTTGCTTGTCCAGTTCTGCAGTAGTATTCATTTTTGTCTTTGTTGTCTGTCACCTTTTCCTTTGTACAATCAAAGGCTTCACTCTCAGGTGCTTATTACCTGACTGTGGTTTTTGAGATTCTCCCTCAGTGCCTTGCTGTGGTCCTAGAAGCTGACATTTGAAACCATTAGCAGTCCAATGCTGGTATCCTTTAGACCCTTTGTATTTGCATTGTATTCCTTACACGCTTAATTCACTTGTTCACCCTCTGAACAAAGAATACTTTCTGACCCTCCCTGTTTAGAGCAGGGTGTTTGATGTTACTGCATGTTTCAGAGCATATTTAGTGGCAGTGAGAAAAATATGACAAGACACAAAATAGGTATTATTGGTACTCCACCCAGGTGCAGCTTCGCTCCAGGATTACTTCTAGAATGTAGCTCCAGGTCATTCATCACATTTCCCACCCTCCCTTCTACATTTAGTCACCAAATTTAATAATGAAGGACTTGTGGAGACCCAGAGCTTTGAAAAGCCTAATACGGTCCAGATAGGTTACTTTGCCCGTCTAACTTTTTTGCTGTAACTTACCTGATTTGGTCTAGAGTTGTTTCCAGGACCTGCCTCAGACATAGGTAGGCCTTGGCAAGTGGGTGGTGTGGGTTAGACTGATGGTGGACATCTTAAGCAAGGTGTTGGGCATGATTATAGTGGAAACAATGTTTAGTGATTATTAATTTAATAGATAAGTGACCTCACAAGATAAGGCTTTGGATGCTGGAAAATCTTGGTTGGCACTAAGGAATTTTCCTTGTAAATTTGAGAAAATCCCATATCCAAGGGATTAGGATGAAATACAGACTTGATGTTCTGCAGGGTCCCATATATGTGTATTTGTCAACACACACACACCTGCATGTGTAGATGCATTTAATGATAGAGATAATGTATTAATTTGAGTAGGCTCTGTAATTAGAGTCTTTAGGGAAATGGGCATGGCAGTCTTGAGTTATGAGTGATTCCAGTGAATTGGTAGAGAATATTTGGAAAGATCATTGTTGAGATACTGGGAGTGTGCTTGGGAAATGGTTTTTTTAGTGACTGTGGTGGTCTTTCTGAAATAGATTCACAAAGTTTGAGGGCAGTTTGGGGCAAATTTGTTAAGTTGGAGAGTGTTAGTTTGGAGGAAATGGAACACAAAATACATTTTTGAGAACGTTAATAGAGTTGATTTGGTCAGAGCTGATCAACATTATAAGTAAGCTGTGGAGAGGTTTTGGATAGGTAAGTGGGAGATGTAATTTATGAGGAAGCTTAATACTGGAAAAGTAAATTCAAGAGTAAAATTGGAGAGATGGTTTAGGGAGGATTATTTTTTGAGGGAAATACAGCTCTTGGGTTAAAAACAGGAAGGCAAGGGAACACTAAAAACGAGTAAAGGTGTGGAGAATCAGAGTAAGTGGAGGGGTTAAGGAAGGGGTTACTGAAACATTTCTTATCGTGAGGAGTGTTCTGTGGGATACTACTTTTGAATAGTGAATCGGTAAGGGAGGGGGACTTAAACGTCCCTCGGTTTGTAGGGGTGGGGACAGTTAGGCGGAAGAGTTAACATTTCTTGAGAAGCCGGGGCA
>NW_027530544.1:3788349-3813157 GCF_008692635.1 Crocuta crocuta | reverse complement strand
CAGCCGGCGCGCCTCTCCGCACACTCGGGCCTCTCCCAGGGCGCTTCAGTAAGTGAGCAGGCCGCGCGGGCTGTGCGGTGGGGGCCGGGAGGAGGAGCTTTCTGGAGCGCCCCCAGCGGACCTCCGCACGCGGCTCGCAAGCCTTCCTTTTGTTGTGTGTGTACGTGTGAGTGTGCGCGCGCGCGCGTGCGTGAGTGCGCTCGTGTGCAGGGAGGCGGCGGCGGAGCGCCGAGAAGCCGGGGCTTTGCCTGCCGGCGTGCCTCGGCGAGCGGCGGGGCCTCCCAGACGCCCGTCTTCCGGGTCGGGGCCCGCGGCACAGCGAGATGGCGAACTTAGTGAGTGGCTTCTTGGCGGCCAACAAGTGTCTGACTGTCAGCGGGGACCGCCGAATGCTAACTGACAGCCTCCCCCCCCTTTTCTTTTTTTTTCAAATCTTCCTTTGGACTGGGTTGTGTTTACCGTCTTACGGTGTGCCATAAGGTCAGCTGGGTAATTTGGTCTACTAGATGAATAGTTTTTTTTACTCGGTATCAAGATCAAAAATGTACGTCAGGATCCGTATATTGGTTGTGCTAGTAAAACCTGCATGTGTAGTGCTAAGAACAGTCCTAAGTCCTCTCCATAATGAGGCTATGGGGCAAACTTTTGCTCTCCAGATTTTGTGAAGCACTTTTTGCAGTGCCAGGAAAGAGGTCTGTGTACGGGACTAAAAGCTAGATAAAGTTAGGAAATGCAAACGTTAAAGCCCTTCCCAAGAGCTGGAGTTAAAAACAGCTTTTTGTTTTGTTTTGTTTTACATAATTATGATTGTGTAGTTTGTATGTAGAGTTTTGCAAAATTGGGCATGGTGTGATTTTTAAAAAGCATTTCTTATTTTTATAAGGGGCAAAAGTAGAGGCACCACACAGTTTTGAAATTTCAACTATGTTAAATGTTGCTATAAATAAAATCCTATTCAGATTTTTAGATTTAATATGTCTAAAAATACGTTTGCAGTTGTCCTTTGGGTGCAGGAGGAAGTTCTGGGTTTCTCAGTGCTTGTTTCTGGGCAGATTTTTAGTATTGTCAGCATGATACGGGTGTAGAACCTTAACCTGAGTGAATAATTTGCTTGAGATTACCAGTCTGTTTTGCAACTGGGAATAGACTCTGGGTCTCTTATTCCCAGTCTGGTGACCTATCCAAGAATAGACTAAGGAAACTGGGTATTTTTCTGTTTGGTGGAAAATATGGCTGAGTTGATTTTGTAGTAAGTATTAAAGGGCCAAAAAGTGAATGGGTGAAGGTTTAATTTTCTGTTGTAACATTTAAGTGTAGTTTCTCCACATGCCTTTGGCTTTTCTTTGAATATATAAGGAACTTTAGGATATTCCTCAGTGTTACTTTCATGGCATTTGTAGCACATTTACACTTGATTAAAATACATAGATGCTTATTGTAATTAACTGTGGGTAGTTGTATTTTTCATGTGAGTATTCTCCTTGGTTAGAAAATAGCAGGTAACTTGAGAATCTAGCCTTCTCACAAATGCTGGGGAGAAGAGGCATTATAGTAACTTCATTAATCTCTGAGTTAAAAACTTGGCTTTTATTATTGAAGATGCTTAAAAAGGTACAAATGGAATCCTGTGGATTTTTCTCCTCAGCTTTATATACTCTTATTTTCACTGCTATTACATTAGCTACACATGATAATATTTGGTTAACATGTGTTTCAGTAGGCCTCACAGAAAATAGTACCTTTTCTTTTCCTTTTTTTAAAAAAATGTTTTATTTATTTCTGAGAGAGAGACAGACAGAAAGACAGCGTGAGCAGGGGAGGGTCAGAGAGAGAGGGAGACACAGAATCTGAAGCAGGCTCCAGGCTCTGAGCTGGCTGTCAGCACAGAGCCCAACGCGGGGCTCGAACTCATGAACTGTGAGATCTTGACCTGAGCTGAAGTCGGCACTCAGCCAGCTGAGCCCCCCAGGTGCCCTCCCCCCCCCCGCCCCGCTTTTTTTTAAAGAGTACCTTTTCTTTTCACAGTATATGAGTTGCAATTGAACTTTTTTGTTTTGTTCATTCTTAACTTTTCTTATGCCTTTAAATCACAAAAACAAAAACATTCTTCCTCCTTCCCATCTCCAAAAAACCTAGACATTTTTTAATCTAATGCACTAGTTTTCCATCAGAAGTGATTTTGGCAATGTCTGGAAAAATTTTTGGTTGCCATGCTGGGGGATTCTATTGGTATTTAGTGGGTAATGCTAAACATCCTACAGTGCACATGATAGCCCTACAACAAAGAATTATCCAGTGCAGAATGTCAGTAGTGTTGATGTAGAGAAACCCTGACCCCATATATTGAGAATAACATTCTCCCAAATAATTTAAATCTATAAAAGTTATTATTATAATGTAATTGACATCTCTGTATCATATCATTATGAATCTTTTTCCAAAGTTGTCATTAGAATGAATGATCATGGGTCAAAGGTTATGAAGTATATGTTAGATCATTAATACATGGGATCTTGGAGCTGCAAAATTAACAAGTTTATTTACTCTTTTTGTATGTAGATAGTAGAGTTTCAAAGAGATTGTGACTTCCAGGTTCTCACAGATAATGCAGAGCCTAGGTCTCTTTTTTCTGTTGTAATTTACCTTAATTAAAATTAATTTTAATTACTAAGGGAAACAGTATTGATAATTTTTGCTTGGTATATACAAATACATTTAAAAAATTGATTTAAACCGTTGTATCATGGGAATATACGTATTTAGTGAATTATTGTTAGCTTTTTCAGATTCATGTGTTTGTTAAATTCGTCAGCATGGTTTTGTAACAGTTGTAAACTTTTCAGCATCTGCTTTTTTAAAAAGTGTATGCAAAATTGAAAAAGACCACATATAATTTTAAAACAAAACAAAGTTAATTATGATACCTTAGGCAACATTGGAAATACAATCCCAACTGGAATTGTTCAGACACCTTTGGATGTCTTGAACTGTTTTGCAGAATTGTGTGAAGATCACCATAGTGGTAAGTTATTGTGCTAATTGTAAATCCATTTTAGCAAGATTCTTTTGGTTTAATTTTAGAAAAAGATATTGGAACTTTCATGTGAGCTGTAATTGGGTGAAATAAATTTGGGTATTTAGATGAAATATTTTTTTTTCTTTCTTTTTTTTTGAGAGAGAGAAGGCACAAGTGAATGAGGGGCAGAGAGAGATAAGTGAGGCTCACTGGATGCGGGGCTTGAGCTCACCCAGGCACCCAAGATGAAAGAAATATTTTCAAGTTAAGTAGTGTATTATTGTCAGAGGAAGAAGTTCTTTTTATGTTTAAAATTTTTTTCAGTGGAGGGATGCCCAGGTGGCTCAGTTGGTTAAGTTTCTGACTGCGCAAAGGTCATGATCTCATGGTTTGTGAGTTCAAGCCCTGCCTGGAGCTCTGCTCACAATGCAGAGTCTGTCTGGGATTCACTTTCTCTCTCCCTCTCTCTCTGCCCCCCACCTCCAATCTCTCTCTCAAAATAAATAAACTTAAGAAAAAAATTTTTTTTCGGTAGTGTTACTTTTTTGTAAATGAGTAAAACAAATGAAGACAGAGGATCGTATGAGCAAAGATTTCTTTAAATGTTTTAAGTAAAAAATATATAGAAAAAAATTACAACTCATATTAGCAAAAAAATCAACTAGAGAAGCTGCTGTTAATATTTTGATATATGGTCTTATATTTTCATTAACTTTTTATTATGGAAAAATTTAAATAAGTAATCAATAGTATTATGAACCTCCATATACCTGTGCCATAGCTTCAGTAGTTAGCAATTATGGCTATTCTTGTTTCATCTGTACTTCTACCCCATTTTCCCCCTTCATATTATTTTTTAAAGAAACTTTATTTTGAAATAATTATAGACTCATAGGAAGTTGCAAAATTAGTACAGAGTCTTATATACCCTTTACCCAGCTTCTCCCAGTGGTGACAAATCTTATAAAAGCTCTAGTAATGTCAAAACCAGGAAATTGACATTGGTGCGTTACTCTTAACTAAACTGACAAATACTCTGCACCATTTTTTTTTAAACCTGAATTCATTTGTGTGTGTGTGTGTGTGTATGGTTCTTTGTAGTTTTCTCCCATACATAGTAAGTTCATATGACTACTACCACAATGAAGACACAGAACTGTTCCATCATCAGTTCCATCCACCCCTCTTTGTATTTGCATTCCGCCCCAAAACCCCTCCCTGTCTCTTGGCAGTCTTATTTTCCATCCCTGTAGTTTTGTCATTTCAAAAATGTTGAATTAATAACATACTTTCTTGAACCAAAATTCATGTGTTGAAGACCTTTGGGTATATTCAGTATTTTGCTATTAACAAATAAAGTGATTATGAAAATTCATGTATAGCAATTTGTGTACAGTTATCTGAGATAAATGTCCAAGAGTGAGCTTTTTAGGTTGTATGGCAAGGGTAAGTTTAGTTTAGTTGTTTTTTTTTTTTTTTAAATGTTTACGTTTGAGAGAGAGAGAGAGAGAGAGAGCGCGAGCAGTGGGGAGTCAGAGAGAGAGGGAGACACAGAATCCAAAGCAGGCTCTAGGCTCTGAGTTATCAGCACAGAGCCCAGAGTGGGGCTCGAACTCACAGACTGTGAGAGCGTGACCTGAGCCCAAGTCCGACGCTCAACTGATTGAGCCACGCAGGCGCTCCACACAAGTTTAGCTTTGTAAGAAAATTCCAAACTTTTTCCAGAGTGACTGTACCATTTTACAGTGTATGAGAAAGAGGTCTACTTGTTCTACATGCTTGGCAGCGTTTGTTATTATTATTTTTTATTTCAGCTGTGATAAAAAATAAAATAGTGATATTTTATTGTAGTTTTAATTTACATTTCCCTTATGGCTGATGAATTGAATGTCTTTATATGTATGTTGGCTGTCTGTTTATGCCTTTTGCTTATTTTCTCATCTGAATATATGTATATTTTTGTTGTTAAGTTTTGAGAGTTCTTTATATATTCCAGATAAGAATTTGTCAAACATCGTTTGCAAACATTTTCTCAGTCCACAGCTTATCTTTTCATTTTCTTCACAAGTTCTTTCACAGGGGAGATGTTTTCAGTTTTGATGAAGTCTCTTTTACTGATCATGCTTTGGTGCCAAATCAAGGGATCCTTTAGTCCTGAAGGATGTCTCCTGTGTTTTCTTCTGTAGTTCTGTATTACATTAAATTCATGACCCCTTTGAGTTAATTTTTTTATATAAAGTCCTGAGGTTTAGGTCAAGACTTTTTTTTGCCTATGGATGGATGTCCAGTTTTTCCAGTACTATTTGTTGGAAAGACTGTCTTTCCTCCACTGAATTATATTATCTGTTGGGCATATTTGTGTTGGTTTGATTTTGTGTTCTGTGTTGCATTGATCTAAGTGTCTATCCCTTTTGTCAGTCTACCTTGTCTTGATTAATGTAACTGTATAGTAGGTGTTAAGGTCAAGTAGATGATTCCTTCCCCTTTGTCAACATTGTTTTAGCTTTTGTAGTGTCTTTGCCTTTTCATAGAAGTTTTAAAAGAATCTTGTTTATGTATACCAAAAAGAGTATTGCTAGGATTTTGGTAGGAATTGAATAAAACTATAAATCAGTTTGGCGAGAATTCCTTTATTATACAGAGATTTTCTTTTTTTTGTAAGTTTTTTTTTAACATTCATTTTTGAAAGNGAGACACACACACACACACACACACACACACACACACACACACAGAATCCAAAGCACACTCCAGGCTTGGAGCTGTCAGCCCAGAGCCTGATGCAGGGCTTGAACCCACTAGCTGTGAGATCATGACCTGAACTGAAGTCGGACACTTAACCGACTGAGCCACCCAGGTGCCCTTATACAGAGATTTTCAATCCATGACTACAAATGTCTCATCATTTATTTAGATCTTTTGTATTTTTTGAAGCAAATTCTAGGCATATAGTTTTCCTTAAACAGCTATAATTTTATGTACTGTATAATTTATTCATTGAAAGTATATAATTCAGTTGTTTTTAGTGTATTCAAACAGTTGTGCAGCCATTAGCATAATCAATTTTAGAACATTTTCATCGCCCTAGAAAGAAACTCTGTCCATTAACAGTCAGCCCTCTTTCCCCCTTTGTCCTGGACATTGGCAACAACTAATTTACTTTCTGTGTCTATGGATTTATCTGTTCTGAACATTTCAGGTTAATGGAATCATACAGTAGGTGGTCTTTTATGTTTGGCTTCTTTCATGTGGCATAATGTTACGTGATTTAGCGTGTGTCAGTTCATTCTGCTTATTGCTGAATAGTATTCTATTGGATAGATATATCACATTTTTTTAATCCATCAGTTGACTGACATTTGGGTTGCTTCCACTTTTTACATATTACGAATAAGGTTGCTATGAACATTCATGTGCAAGTTTTTATGTGAACATTTGTTTTCATTTCTCTTGGGTATATACCTAGGAGTAGAATTGCTGAGTCATATTCAAGAAATCATTGCCAGGACCACTATGATGAACTTTTCCCCCTTGTGTTTATTTATTTATTTTTTTTTTAGGAGTTTTATAGTTTTAGACCCCATATTCAAGTCTTTAATCCATTTTGAATTGACTTTTTGTGTATAGTATGAGGGTCCAGTTTCATTCTTTTTGTGTGTGGATATCCAGTTTTCCTGAAACCATTTGTTGAACAGGCTATCCTTTCCCCATTTTGTATTCTTGGTACCTTTGTTGAAAATCAGTCATCTGTTTATGTATGTGTTTATTCTGGGCTCTGTTTCCTTCCATTGGTCTGTATGTCTGTCTTTATGCTAATACTATTTTTCGTTATTGTAGCTTTGTACTATGTTTTGAAATTAGGAAATGTGACATCTCCAGCTTTGTTCTTCTAAGATATTTGTCTATTTGGGGTTCTTTGTGTTTCCATATGAATTTTAGGATTTTTCTCCCCTATTTCTGTAAAAACACTATTGGGATTTTGGAAGGGATTGCATTGAATCTGTAAATCACTTTGGGTAATATGGACATTTTAATAATCCATGGATATGGGATGTCTTTCTTTTTATTTGTGTTTTCATTTTTTTCATCAGTGTTTTGTATTTTTCAGTGTACAAGTCTTTTGCCTCCTAGGGTTAAGTTTATTCTTAAGTACTTTATTTTTTATTTTTTAAAAAAATTTTTAGTGTTTTATTTATTTCTGAGAGAGAGACAGTGTAAGCACGGGAGGGTCAGAGAGAGAGGGAGACACAGAATCTGAAACATGCTCCAGGCTCTGAGCTAGCTGTCAGCACAGAGCCCGACATGGGGCCCGAACCCACGAACCAGGAGATCGTGACCTGAGTCGAAGTCGGATGCTTAACCGACTGAGCCACCCAGGCGCCCCAATTCTTTTTGATACTATTATAAGTGACATTACTTTCTTAATTTTATTATTTTGTTGTTCACTACTAGTATACCGTTGATTTTTGCATATTCTTGTACTGTGCAACCTTGCTGAACTAACTTACTTTTGTAGTTTTTTAGTGTATTCTTTACGGTTTTATGAATATAGGATGCCATCTGTAAATAGCGCAGTTTACTGCTTCCTTTCCAGTGTGAATGCTTTTTAATTTTCTTGCCTAATTTTCTTTGTTAGAATGTCTAGTACAGTGTTGAATCAAAGTAGTGAGAATAGACCTCTTTTGTTTCTGGTTATGGGGGAAAGCATTCAATATTTCATCATTAAGTATAATGTTAGAATTTTTGTAGATGGCCTTTATTGGGTTGAGGAGATTCTCTTCTGTTCCTAATTTCTTGTGTGTTGTTATTTAAGGGTGTTGGATTTTGTCATATGTTTTTCTGCATCTGCTGAGATGATCTACAAAAAAATAAAGGTTTTTGTCTTCTATTCTGTTGGTAGGGTGTATTTACTTGATTTTCAGATGTTAAACAAATTTTGCGTTTCTGAGATAAGTCTACTTGGTTATCGTGTATATTCATTTTTCTATGTTAGCGAATTAGGTTTGCTAGTATTTGAGGATTTCAATGTCTATAATCATCAGAGATAATGGCTAGTCATTTTCTTTTTTAAAATTTAATGTTTATTTTGAGAGAGAGAGAGAGCACACACGTGCACAAGTTGGGGAGGGACAGAGAGAGGCAGAGAGAGGATCCCAAGCTGTCAGCACAGAGCCCTACGTGGGGCTTGATTGTGACCTGAGCCAAAATCAAAAGCTAGATGGTCAACTGAGCCAACCATGCGCCGCCCCCCCGCCCCCCCCATTTTCTTTGCCTGTGACATCTTTATTTTGTTTTGGTATCAGTGATACTGACCTTACAAGATAAAGTGAGAAATGTCCCCTCATCTATTTTTGGGAAGAGTTTGTGACCAACTGGCATTTAATTCTTTATTAAATTTTTTGGTAGAACTTCCCAGTGAAGCTGAGCTTAGAGGCTTTTTTGGGAGCTTTTAAATTAAGAATTCATTTTTCTTGGATGGTTATATAACTATTTAGATTATTTCATCTTGGTTTAGTTTAGGTAGTGTAATTTTGAGAAATTGAGAAATTTCTTTTGTTAAATTTAAGAATGTAAAGTTGTTTTATAGTATTCTCTTACTGTATTTTTAGTTGGTGCAGGTTCTGTAGTGATATCCAATCTTAAATGATTATGTTAGTGATTTGTGTCTTCTCTTTTATTTGTGTTAGTCCTGTTATTTAGAAAATTTTTGCTTCATTGATTTTTTTCTCTTTTCCTGTTTTCAGTTTCATTCATTTGTTCTTTGTTGTTTCATTCTTACTGCTTGCTTTGGGTTTATATATATTTTGCTCTTTTTTTTAAAGTTTCCTGTGCTAGGTAATTAGGTTATTGAGTTGAGATCTTTATTTTATTTTTATTTTATTTTTTATATATTTATTTTTTTTGAGAGAGAGAGAGAGCTTGTGCAAGGGTATATAGGGGAGGGGCAGAGAGAGAGGGAGAAAGAGAATCTCAAGCAGGCTCCATGAGAGTGAGATCACGATCTGAGCTGAAACTGAGTTGGACACTCAACCAACTGAGCCACCTGGGCATCCCTGAGATCTTTCTTCATTTCTGTTGTAAGCATTTAAGTGCTATAAATTTCCTTTTAAGTATTGCTTTAGTTGCATCTCACAAATTTTGGCATGTTGTGTTTTTTTTTCATTCATTTTTATGTATCTGTATTTTAAGGTTTTCTTTTAAATTTCCACCTTGACCCATGCATTTTTTAGAAGTGTGTTGTCTTTTCCTGTTGTTTCTATGTTTTGTTTTTGTCTTTCTGTTACTGATTTCTAGTTGAGGACTGTTATGGTCAGAGAATGCACTCTACGTTATTTTAATTCTTATAAATTTGTTCAGGTTTGTTTTGTGGCTCAGGATAGGATCTTGGTGAATGTTCCATGGGTGCTTGAAAAGAAATGTGTGTTCTGCTATCATTGGGTCTAGTATTCTGTATACAGTTGACCTTTGAACAACACAGGTTTGAATGCACTGGTCTACTTATACTTGGATTTTTTACAGTATAGGACTGTAAAAGTGTTTTCCTTATTTTCTCAGGAACATTTTCTTTTATCTAGAATACAGTATATGATGTAATATATAAGATCTATGTTAATGGATTGTTTATATTATATGTAAGGCTTCTGGTCAATAGTAGGCTATTAGGAGTTAAGTTTTTGGGGGCACCTGGGTGGCTTAGTTGGTTAAGCGTCCAACGTCGGCTCAGGTCACGATCTCAGGGTTGGTGGGTTCGAGCCCCGCGTTGGGCTCTGTGCTGACAGCCAGCTCTGCCTGGAGCCTGTTTTAGATTCTGTGTCTCCCTCTCTCTCTGACCCTCCCCTGCTCACAGTCTCTCTCTCTCTCAGAAATAAATAAAAACATTAAAAAAAAGGAGTTAGGATTTTGGGGAGTCAAGTCATACATGGATTTTTGTGTGAGGGAGTTGTTCAAGGATCAGCTATATATCAATTTGATTCTGTTGGTTGAATGTGTTACTAATATAGCTACTCTGCTTTTCGAAAAAACTGTATTGCTATAACTTCAGCATTCTTTTCTTTTCAACGTATGCTACCAGATTTCTTGATAGCAGCATACATTGGACCATTTAAAAAAAAATCTGCTCTGCCAGTCTGTCTTTGGTTGATTTATTTAGACTATCTGCATTTAAGGTAGTTATTGATCCATCAGTCCTTATTATATCTGCTATTTTACTTTTTTTTTTTTTTTTTTTGCTTATTTTCTCTGGCTTTTGGTTTTTGCTTCTTTTTCCTTGCCCTCCTGCAGATTACTGGAACATTTCTTAGGATTCCGCCTTGTATAGTTTGTAGAAGATCTATTTATAATGTTTTGGAGTTTGCCTTTGTGTAGTTTCTGCAGTGGTTGTTGTAGTTAATACAGTATCATATGTGGTTTATAACAGTCTGCTAGTATCCACATTTTACAGCTTCAACTGAAGTGCATAAATTTCACTTCAGTTCTACCCTTTACCTTCCCAACTTTTATTTATTTATTATTATTACTTTTTTTAATGTTTATTTTTGTGAGAGAGAGAGAGGGAGAACAGAGGAGAGGCAGAGAGAGAGGGAGGCACAGAATCTGAAGCAGGCTCCAGGCTCTGAGCTGTCAGCACAGAGCCTGACATGGCTCCAACCCACAGACCATGAGATCATGATCTGAGCCAAACCCAGATACTTAACCAAGCAATCCACTCAGGTGCCCCCTACTTTTTCAACTTTTAAATATAATTGTCTTGGGGTATGAAATGGTGTTGTAATTTTTGTTTTCAGTCATCAAGTAAGATTTATAAAGCTAATGATGGAAAAGATAATCTGTTGTGTATACCCGTATTTCTTCCTGTTGTTTGAAACATTTTCTTCAGCTAGTCTTTATGACACATTCTTTTAGTTTTTCTTCTTTTGGGAATGCTTTTTAAAAATGCCCCCTTTGTTCCTTGCTGTGGTCTGAATGTATTTCCCTAAAATTCAAATGTTGAAATCCTATTAGGAGTTGGGGCCTTTGGGAGGTGATTAGGTCATGAGGGAGGAGCCCTCATGAATGGGATTGAAAGAAGCCAGAGGAGCTCCCTTGGCCTTTTCTGTCTTGTGGGATACAAAGAGGAGTCTTTTACCTGGAAGAGAGTCCTCACCCAACCATATTGACATCCTGATCTTGGACTTCTAGCCTCCAGAACTGTGAGAAGTAAATTTTTGTTGTTTATAAGGCATCTATTCTGTAGTATTTTGTTGCAGCAGTTCAGATGGATTAATTGTTAAATGGATGTTTCATACTTCCTGAAGAGTAGTTTCACTGGATATAGAATTCTTGGTTGGCAGTTCTTTATTTTTCTAGTGTTCAAAATGTGCTGTGCCACTTCTTGGCCACCATGGTTTCAGATGAGAGATCTGGTGTCATTTAAATTGTTGTTCCATTATAAGTAATACGTGGTTTCTTTGAAGGTTTGTGCCTTCAAAGTTTTTTCTTTGTTTTTAATTTTGAACATTTAATTATGAAGTGTCTTGGTGTACAGTTCTTTGTGTTCTGTCTTGGGTTTGCTCAGTTTTTTGGATCTGTAAGTTTGTATTTCCCACATTTGAATTCAGCCATTGTTTCTTCAAATACTGTTTCAGCCCCTCTCTTCTTTCTGGGGCTCCAATGATAAGAATGCTGGATCGTATGTTACTGGCCTGCAGTTCCCCAAGACTGTTCGTTTTTTTCCCTGTTTTCTCTCTTTTATTCAGATTGGGTGAGTTCTGTTTTTCTGTACTCACTTTCAGTGATTCTCTTCCTTATCATCTCTGTTTGTATTGAGTTTATGCAGTGAGTTCAGAATTTTTCAATTACTATATTTTTTAGTTCTGTAATTTTGCTTTTAAAAAAATAAATTCTTGTCTTTGCTGAGATTTTCCATTTTCTCACTTGTTTTTGGGGAAATTTATAATTGCTGAAACATTTTTATTGTTTTTTAAATAAACAATAATTTGTCAAAGAATTCCATTGTCTGATTCATCACTGCTTTGGCCTTAGTTGATTATCTTTTCTCAGTTGTGACTCCTTGAGTCATTTCTGTTTTATCTTTTAGGTAGGAAGCTCTAGGCCCTATTTATATTTTTTTATTTTAGTGGACAGTCACCCTCTAGGTTTAGAGTACAGATCTTGGCCCACTTTTATAGGCTGTGTTTCCAGTGGCAGTTTAATTTTCAGAGCCTTTGTGGTTACCTTAATAGATCTGATCTGCTGGGTTGCCACTAGCCCTTGCTGGTGGTGCCTGACGGAGCAAAAGGTTTTTCCCTATACTGGGCTTCTGGTTATAGCTAGATGGGAGATGATTTTGGTGGGATCCTTCTACTGTTCCTCCCATGTATGTCATTCTTCCTGGTCCCCCTGTCTCTGGGTGAGAGAGGAGAGTCTTTCCCCAAACTAGCTGCTTGCTGAGGTTGGGTCCCTCATTTTGCCTACTTGTCTCTGCATTTCTAGAGGGGAAAACAGGAGTCCCATGCCGAATGGGTAAGGAAGAATTTTTACCCCAGTTTTGTTGTTGGCTGGGCTTCCAGTTAATCTCCCCTTTATATTGCAGAGGGACTCCAGTTTAATTTGGGGGAGGAATGTGACTGCCTGGTCTGTCTTCTGTTGCTAAGTTGGTGGTCGGGAAATGGCAGCCTGGGTTGCCTTTTTCTGTTGGGTGTGGGGACTAAAATACCCTGCTGCTCTTTTGTTTCTCCAGTCTTGTGGTCCCAAACTGGTTCACTGCCTTAACATTTTCAGAATTTATGTCTGGTTGTCTCTTTTGTTATTTCCATGGTTTCTAATTGTACTTAATGAGGAGGGGCAGGAGAAAACAGCTCTGTGCCATCTTATCTAGATTGGAAGTTCAGGTTCCTTAATTTTGTGAAATTTCATCATCTCCAGACAGTAGGTTATATCAACTTTGAAAATAACAGTATCTGGATATGTGTTTTGTCAGGTTTTAAGCACTATATAAATATTTGCTTCGGTTAATCAGTATATCAGACACCTAAGTTTTTGGGAAGTCATTCATAACCAGTTCAAGAGGGTGGCAGGGAATAGATACATGGTATTTTACTAGGCATCTGTCACATAAACAGAATTTTGTTACGTAGTTAATTAAAATGAGGTTATAAATTCTGAGTGCTTTCTTCAAGAAAGTATTTAATAAATTATTTACACTTAAGATATTTAGTAATTCCAGTGATACATTACAGTATTTTAATATTAATAAATATTTTCTAAACAATGCTGAAAATCTTATATTATGCAGCCAATGTAATCTGTTTCTGACTCATGGATTGAAATGGGCAGATGAAATGTCCTGCTGTTACATTCCCTGGTTTTCTAAATTGAGACTAAATTGGCACAAATAAAAAAATGTCCATTCTTCATTAGTAGAAGCTTGCGTTTCTAAGTGATGCGTTAACTTGCTACATCAACTTCTCCTATTTAGAAAAACAATCTCACAGACATATTTCATGAATTTTCAAACTTAATATATTTAACTTCATTTATGGAGAAATCACTGGGCTTCTTTGCAGCCACTTTTTGAGATATTCTCTGAATGACTGATGGCAAATCTCAATTTCCTAATCAGATTAAAAACCATTGGTTTTATTTGGGGGCCTACCTCTACAATGTGTCTAGTGCCTGGTGTAATTCTGGGCATGCATTCTAGACAGAGGAGATAAGAATGATTGACTCTGGTATTGAATAAGATGAGAATTGTCAAAAGAGATGTGGTTTTTGTGGACCATTTATAAGTTATTAAATGAGCGTTTTATATTTCATATGAGAAGTAATAATTCCAGTTCTGTCTTTGACTTGTAATAATATCTTTAATAATATGTTTTTGTCCACAATGACACTTTAAAAAATCAAATGTAAATAAACTTTACTTTTTTATATTTATTTTTGAGAGGGAGCGCAAGCGGGGGAGGGGCAGGAGCAGTAAGCGGGCTCCTGATGTGGAGCCTGAACCCACAAACCACGTGCTCATGACCGAGCTGAAGTCAGACGCTCAACCAACTGAGCCACCCAGGTGTCCTTTAACTTTAATTTTTAATTGGGTATTCTTACAGTTTTTTAGGTTTGTTTTTTTTTTAGTTATTAGAGTGGGATAATTTTTATGTTACAAATATCCGATGAATTTAATTTTCTGTTTATTTACATGGTAACTATTGTAGATAGTGTTTTATTTTATTTAATTTTTTAAAATGTTTTTTGATTTTTGAAAGAGACAGATGGTGCAAGTGGGGGAGGGGCACAGAGAGAGGGAGACACAGAATCTGAAGCCGGTTCCAGGCTCTGAGCTGTCAGCACAGAGACCCACGTAGGCTCTTGAACTCATGAACCATGAGATCATGACAGGAGCGAAAGTCGGATGCTTAACTGACCGAGCAACCCAAGCTCCCTTGTGGATAGGATTTTAATTTAAAATCTTATGTTCATTGATAATATACTTCAAACATTTTTTTGACTGCCATGACATTGAGTAACAATATTAAGTATATTTTAACTTGGGAAGGACCTTTCCTGTGATGCTATGTTAGAGTAGACATTTATTAGGAGGCAGAGGATCTGGTTGAAATCTTTGACACTTCTGTGTTATGTAAACTTGGGTACTTAACCTGATGAACCTCAGAGATATTAATACCTGCTTAAGTAATTGTAAGAGGTCAGATGAAATGGGACAAGTGAAAGCACTTTGTATACCATAAAGTACTTTATTAGAGTATGCTTGTATAGCCTGAGTCATCTTGATCATCACAGTATAAAACATTATTTACAAATTAATGTGTATTCAGTAAAGATTTATGTACAAGTAAAAGTAAAGCAGCTTTTCCTTGAGTTTAGTGGCTTCCTAATCTTAAAAATGAATTTGTATTAGTAAAATTAAGGAAAGATTACATAGTTGCTTGATCATTTGTCAGTTTTGGGGAGGTGTCTCCCCTCAACATGCAATTTAGATTTAAAAGTTAGTTTAGTTTAAGGAGTTTATAAAAATGTTTGTGGTGGACAGTTGGTTTCTTGTTTGTTAAATGTTTACTGGTTAGGTGATTTGAAAAGGTCAAGGACCGGTGAAAATTTTAAGTTTATTGGTTTATTTTACTCACTTTGGGCTGTTTTCTTTTAAGAATTTGATTACCCCTTTGTAGGATTTTCATTCTGAACTAAGTGGATTAGCTATATTAATTGCAAAGTTTATAAGATTTTGGCCTGACTTTTGTTGAGAGTAGAAATGGAAAATGGTTCTAGAAAGACCTGGGCAGGGGACACCTGGGTGGCTTAGTCAGTTAAAGTGTCCGACTTTGGCCCAGGTCATGATCTCAAGGTTAGTGAGTTCGAGTCCTGTGTCAGGCTCTGTGGTGACAGCTGAGAGCCTGGAGCCTGCCCTGGATTCTCTATCTCTCACTCTGTCTCTGTCTCTCTTTCAAAAATAAATAAACATTTAAAAAAATTTAATAAGAAAATAAAGACCTGGTCAGTGTAATTTCTGGGGTGGTTGAATTTGTTGGACTGTCATCTCTGCTTAGGATAGATTAGGTCATGAAAAATATACTGTTGGGGGGCTCCTGGTGGCTCAGTTGGTTAAGCATCCGACTTCAGCTCAAGTCATGATCTCGCAGTTTGTGAGTTCGAGCCCCGTGTTGGGCTCTGTGCTGACAGCTCAGAGCTTGGAGCCTGCTTTGGATTCTAGGTCTTCCCCTTTCTCTGCCCCTCCCATGCTCATGCTCTGTCTCTCTCTGTCTGTCAATAATAAATTAAAATGTTTAAAAAATTAAAAAAAAAGAAAAATATACTCTTGGATGACCATCATTCAGAGTTCTAATAACTTTAATTTTCAAAGCAGCTGGTGTAAATTAAAGAGCACATAATGTCATTGCTATATTTATATAAATCACAAAAGTTAGAACTATTGTAAAACCAGAACTTGACTAATTAACCTTAAAGTATGATGTAGTTAAAATATGCTAAAAATGCTAAAGCATTTATTTGTTTCAGATTCTTAAACCATATGTGCTATTATTCTTTTCATTGCTTTGTCCTTTTCTTGATTACATTTAAAGGGCAAGAGGTAGCCTTTTTATTTGGTAGTGCTAATGAAAGCATCAGTAGTTAAAATTTTTAAGCAGACATTTCAGTGAAACTAAAAATGAGGCTTTGTTTTATTTTTTAAATTTAAATCCCAAGTTAACATATAGTATAACAATGATTTCAGGAGTAGAATTTAGTGATATTTCACCTACCTACAACACCCAGTGCTCATCCCAGGTCCCAAGTTCCCTCCCTAATGCCCATCATCCATATTTAGCCCATTTCCCCACCCAGAATCCCTCCAGCAACCCTCAGTTTGTTCTCTGTATTCAAGAGTCTTTTATGGCTTGCCTCCCTCTCTGTTTAAAAATGAGGCCTTAGGGGTGCCTGGGTGGCTTAGTCAGTTAAGCGTCCGACTTTCGCTTAGGTCATGATCTCGCGGTTCGTGGGTTCAAGCCCCGTGTCAGGCTCTGTGCTGACAGCCAGCTCAGAGCTTGGAGCCTATTTCCAATTCTGTGTCTCCCTCTCTCTCTGACCCTCCCCTGCTCACGCTGTCTCTCTCCTAGAAATAAATAAAACATTAAAAAAAAATAAAAATGAGGCCTTAAAAGAGGTAATTAACCAAGAACTATGGTTTTTATAAATGAATGGCTTTTCTACATTGGTTGTATTTGGAAGTAACATTAAGGTACATGATATAATGAAATACTTATAAAACAGCCAAGTTTTGGTTATGTTCTTTTAATTTTATAAAGAGTTTATTTATTTTGAGAGAGACTTTGTCCACATTAATGCACACACACAGGGGAGGGGCAGAGAAAGAGGGGAGAGAATCCCAAGCAGCCACAACTGATGCTCAGCATGGAGCCTGACTTGGGGCTAGATTCCATGAACCACGACATCACGACCTGAGCCGAAATCAAGAGTTGGACACTTACCTGACTGAACCTCCCGGGTGCTTGCATCTCCATTCATTCATTCGTTCATTAATTCATTCATTCATATTAAAAAATTAAAAACGTTTATTTTTGAAAGAGGGAGAGGGTGTGAGTAGGGAAATGGCAGAGAGAGGGGGAGACTCAGAATCCATATCAGACTCCAGGCTCTGAGCTGTCAGCACAGAGCCTGATGAGGAGGATCAAAACTCACAAACCATGAGATCATGACCTGAGCCAAAGTCAGAGACACAACCTACTGAGCCACCCAGGTGCCCCACTTTTTTCAATTTTTATTTATTGTCTTCGAAATCTATATTCTTAACAGTTTTTGTTGGGGTTTCTTCTCTTATCTGAATTTTGACCATTCATAAAACGTCATCTTTTGCATTCTGACTTTTCTAGGCAAAGATGACAGCTGAAACATAATTTGGTAGACTGAATGAATGTACTCTGGGTCAGCAACATAAAGATACTTTGAAAATACTTAATGAAGTTGCCTTGGTTTCTCTGGGAGGCATGAAAAATTTGAAGGAACTAAAGAAGTTTCTTCCTGTCTGTTGTAATGTGCATGCAGTTTTGTAGCTTTTCTAACAGTACTTTTGAAATTAATTATTATTAGCGGTCTTTTAAAAACGAAGGCTGGAAATTAAAATTAAACTATTCTTTACATTGCTCAGAATTAGTTTCTATTTGATACAGTGTCTCAAAGTATATAGTAGACTCCTCAGTAAGCTGACTGTCTAATTTATTGTTAATACCACCAAGCCTTTTTAGGGAAATTTCTAGGCGGAAGGGTAATGTTGCCAAAACCCCAGTAAGCTGGTTTTGATACCAGATTCTCTGCTGCAGTAAGTTAATGTGACTTTTCTAGATGCTTCAGTTTTGCTATCTGTGATTCCATAATTGAGAGACAGTGTTGTGTGGTGTTTAAGCTTCTGGAGCTTGATTTCTACATTGGAGTTCAACTTTATTTATAATCATTCAAAACATATCAGGTATGTGCAGTACATTGGTTTAGGCACTTAAGATCAGTGAACAAAACAAAATTCCTGCCCTTGTGGAGCTTATGTTATATAGTTGGGGGCAGAAAAATGATACACATCGTAAACAAGTAGATTACCTAGCATGTTAAGAGGTGTCAGCTGTTATACAAAATGTGTAACAGATAAGAGGGGCATTGGGTGTGAGAGTGCATGTGGGGCAGGTTACAGTTTTAAATCGCATAGCAGGAAAAAGCCTCATTAACAAGGTGATGATTGAGCAAAGACTGGAAGTAGGTAAAGGATTTAGTTATGGGTGTCTCTGGGAGGAAGTATACCAGGCCTAGGACAGCCAGTACAGTAGGCCCTAAAATAGTAGCATGCTAGAAGGTATAGGGAGATAGTAAAGTCTTTTTACTGAGCTTAAGTGGAGCAAGAGGGAAAGTATAGAAGATGAGGTCTGAAAGGTGGTGGTGATGGTGGTGGTGGTGAGGAGAGCATAGCACAATGGATTGTGGAGGGCCTTGCAGACCATTATAAGGACTTTGGTTCTGCCACCTCCTAGTTTTGTAACTTTGGTAAGTTATTAACCCTTCAGGTTTTCTCTCTTATAAAATGTGAGTAGTAATAGCACCGATTTCATAGGTTTGTTTGGATAAGTCAGTTAATACCTGCAAAGTCCTAGGAACACTACTGAGCAAAGTTTGAAGTATATATTTATTGCATCTTTAAAGGTGAAGTGAACATTAAAAGGTTACTTCTTTTTCACTTGAAAAGGTAGCAGAGGAAGAATTGGGTGCTCTCTGCTTCTGGGTGCTCTCTGCTTCGATTTTTTTTATGTAATAAATTGCTTAGACTTCAGTTATAGCCCTTATTACATAATGTTACTATTATTAACATCATTTTTTATGTGTGTACTTAGCATCTTTGCTAACTTATGAACTCCTGTGGGTAGAGACCATGGCATTTTATGCATGTCTTAGGAATCTTAGATAGCATGTTGTACATGCATATCAGGTGATCAGAATGTTGGCTCAATTAATGACACAAATGTTGGCTTAATTAATGAATCAGCCCATCTGCTGGTATGTATATTAGAATATTGCCAGTCTTTCAAAACTAAATAATGGAAGGACAATAGATAATGGTCCTGCAAAATATTACATTTATTTTCTTAATGTGCCATAGTTATTAAAATTAGTATTTGTAGAAAATTGCCTTAATTATTAAATAAATGTGAGAGTTAATACCATGTGAAATTAAAAAGTCCATGTTCACAGTTTAATATGGATCTCTTAACATCGGTCATTGGTTAAAAATATTTTTATTGACAGCATAAATACAATACTGCTACCTTAAAACATTTTTAATCTTAATTTCACTGTTTGTATCTGCACAAGTGATATTATTAGGGAATATTTAGCCAGTGAAATCTTAAACCATAGGAATTGCTAAGAAGGAGTATTCACTGTAACTCCTGAAGTGAGGGAGTGAAGCAGGTTGAAAGAGGAGGATTGTAACTGGTCTTTGGGTGATTGTTCAAGGAGCTTTATATTTATACTTCTCTTTTTGTACTTACAGGGTCTTCAGTTGCCAGCTTGGTAGATTTCTTTTCTTCTCATTGTTGGTAGAGAGGAGTGGGAGAGGAGAAGGAAGAATAGAGACTTGGAAGAAGTGAAATTGGTAGATGATGCTAAATGAATTAGAGTTCCAGAGACCGAGACTTTGTGGCAAGTGAGTTAGGGGAAATTGTGTGTTTCCATGGTAGAAGAAATGTTGTAATGGGAAAGCTATACTAAAATTTCCGTTATAGGTTTAGACATTGAGGTAATAATATTTTGTGTGTGTAGGGGGGAAGAAGGGCATGTTCCTTTTTTATTTTTGCTTTACTATTTTGATTTTTGTTTCATTCTCTTTTAACGTGTCTAGTTATGTTCTTTGATGTATGATAGCCTTAATTTAGGGCTTTGAATAAAAAGTGATGCAAGAAGATGAGTAGGCTTTTTGTGAAAATGTTTTCAGCAGAATATTAACATTTCAAAAACATTTGTCCAGTCTGTAGATTTTACCATATTCCATGATGACATATGTAATACTCTCTTGATTGTGGGGTAAATATACCCAGTCAACTTTCAAAAAGACTCATAATGTAATACTAAAATATATAATTAGAAGACATGTTTATTTACTCTACGTAGACTTTGCTGTATCTAGACTTTACACTGTTCCTAAAGCTTTAGAGATTCTAAAAGTTGAGGGCGCCTGGGTGGCTCCATCCGTTAAGCATCCGACTTCAGCCCAGGCTATGATCTCGCAGTTTGTGAGTCCTAGCCCCACATCAGGCTCTCTGCTGACAGCTCAGAGCCTGGAGCCTGCTTTGGATTCTGTGTCTCCCTCCCTCTTTGCCCCAACCCCGCTTGCACTCTGTCTCCTTCTCAAAAATAAATAATAAATATTAAATTTAAAAAAAAAGAAATTCTAAAAGTTGAGCATAGTGAAGACCATAAATAACAGTGTAGTGCAAATATTTTGCTCTACTTTACCTGTTTTTAATAATGTTCACCACAATAGTATAGTTTTATGGCAGATACATATTCAAAAATGGCTTTACATAATTGAGAAGGATGGCATATATGCTCTTCTGAGTGCTTGGAAACAAAACTTTGGGTCAGGCAATTAAGAGCTTAGTAGAAAAAAATCTTTTAAAGATTTCTTGGTTTGTAATTATTTTAGCAACAAAGCTACTGAGTGGCTGAGGACTAGAAAATGCTACATTATCAGGAAGGCTGTAGTGTGTATGACCCCTTGATAAAATTACGTAAACAATTTTGAATTAATATATTGGTTATTTCCTCAAGATTTGAAGTTTCTTTATTTGTTTTGGTTTTACACTTATAGCTTTTATTGATTTCCAAGAGTTTATTGAGCCCTAAAAATGTGTTAGGGCTGTTAAATAAATGCTTTGTTATTTCTGAATAAAAAATTAAATTTGACCTATTCTTTGTTTCTAGTAAAGTTTCAACTTTTAGTCTTCATTATCTTCATTACCTCTCTTTCATATGCCAGCACAAAATACCCCATTTACATAAAGGAAACTGTATGTGTCCAGTGTTAATGCAGTACCAACATAGGATATTACTTTTCTTTGTTAGTCTCTGTTAAAAGATTGATTATAGCGTAACGTTTAATTTTTAATGTTATTTTTGAGAGAGAGAGAGAGAGAGCGCGCGCCAGCGTGTGTGAGCATGAGTGGGGGAGGGGCAGAGAGTGAGAGGGAGACACAGAATCTGAAACAGGTTCCAGGCTCTGAGCTGTCAGCATAGAACCCAACATGGGGCTCGAACTCACAAACTGTGAGATCATGACCTGAGCTGAAGTCGGTTAAGCATCTGACTTAACATTTAAAAATATGTATGGACCATATTAGCACTATTAAATACCTTTGCCCTGAAAAAACATTTTAAATGTGTTTTGAGAGGTAGGGAGAGAGCGCATGCGTGAGCATGAGTGGGGTAGGGGTAGAAAAAGGTGGGGTTGGGAGAGAGAGAATCCCAAGCAAGTTCCACACTGTCAGTGTAGAACCTGATACGGGGCTTAACTCAGGAACTGTGAGATCATGACCTGAGCAGAAATCAAGAGTCAGATGCTTAGCCCATTGAGCCACCCAGGTGCCCTGCCTTGAAAATTTTAAATACTTAATGTTTTTGTATTTTTAAAAGCAATATTAATGTAGTTAGATTTTTGAGCTGAGAGAAATGTTATTTTGGGCTTTTGTCAGGAAATAGTACTCTTTGAATAATGGAGAGTACCAACGTAAGATTTTAATGAAATACATTTTGTGTTTACTTTCTTATTTTAAATTGTTTAAGATAATCTTGGATTATTGCCCTGATTTTAAAGAGATCTTAATCCTCAACTAGAAATTAAGTTTGAAAAAGTCCAGTTTGGTTCTGGTCATTTTCTTCGAATATCATTTATCACTGATGGGTCATTAAGTATTAGTTGCTACTAATTCTATTTAATCCAACAGTATTTACCATGGAAAGAATATTGTTAGATTTAGCGTATCTAGGTATGATTATTTTACCTGACTTTAAGAATATGTCTAATTCTGATTCTTTTGGGGGATAACCTGTATTTTTGTACTTTTATAGGATAGAGGGGAGGAATCGGGAGCTTGAAAATTCAGCCAAGTGATCTGGTGGGATGGGCATTTGCCTGACATTTTATAGAGGTAATCTAACACTGTTTTACTCAGTCTTTATTTTTACCTGTGATAGATGTCCACGTGCTTGTGTATGAACGGCATTAATCACAACTGTTGGTTAACACTCTGTGTTTACTGGATGATCATTTTTCCTTTTGTATCTACTTACATATAAGCATGACAAATATATGTATGAATATATATATACATACACATATATGGCATGGTATTGCTATGTATAGATAATGAAGGTCTACACATTGAAAAGAATGTTATTAGGTTTTTTTTTTTTTTCAATGTTTTCTTTATTTCTGAGAAAGAGAGATACAGTGTGAACAGGGGAGGGTCAGAGAGAGAGGGAGACGCAGAATCTGAGGCAGGCTTCAGGCTCTGAGCTGTCAGCAGAGAGCCCTATGCGGGGCTCAAACCCATGAACCATGAGATCATGAGCCACCCAGGCGCCCCAATGTTATTAGTTTTATAGGATGTAGATCATTATCTTTTCTCACTTAACTAGATTACTTGCATGTTTCTTTTTTAGGCCCCAGTTCCCTTATTTTAGGAAGACAGATGATCCTCTCCTTTTTTGATGGCTTATGTTGGTACATATGTTAGGCCTGTGCTTTATCCTTCAAGTGAAAGAAAATTAAATATTTAACAGTTTTCAGGGTATTTTCATATTTGTCAGTGGCACATATTCTCATGTCAGTTGTTAATGATTATAAAAATTCTGAAGATTCTTGTAGATTTTGTTTTGAGTATTCTTTACAATCAAGGATGTAAAAATACTAGTTTCAGTGACTGGATTTTAAGATTTCATTTTTTCCCCCAAATTTTCTAGTAATTGTCATGTTCCACATTTCTCACTCCATCAACATTTTCTTATCCAGGTTTATTACAAGAAGAGACACACTTAGGCATTAGAGAATGTTACAAGGTTTAAAAAAAGGTCTGCCTCGTTCTTTTTCACAGTTAATGTGTGTATTACATCCGTAGTATGTGTGTGTATGTATGTGTATATCCTTTCAGACATTTTCTGTATTTATATGTATATGTATACATGGTCTTTACACAAATGAGATCACACCATACATATTGTTTAGCAATAAATGTTTTTTGTTGTTAATTTCTACATTTTTGCATATCACTTCTTCTCATTTCATTATGTGTAGTATTCCAGATTTGGGTATACCATAATTACTTACTTTTTAGGGTTTCAGGTGATTTTGCTGTAATAAATGGTAATATGGTGGATATTCTTGGGCATGTCTTTGCATATATTTTAACAAACATAAGTAGTATAAATCCATAAGAGAAAAATTGTTGGGCCGAAGAGCATGTACATTTAATAATTAGGTGGATGAATTACCTAAAAAGATTATCCTAGTATCAGTAGTCTAGGAAAATGGGAATCTCTAGCTCAATGACAATGCTGGCTAGTGTCAAACTGCTTAATATTTTGTCAGTATTTTGTTGTTTAGTGTTGCTTTCCAAAATTTCATTATGAGTGAATTTGAGCATTTTCCCATTATTATTGGTTCTTCTGTATATTTTCAGTGATCTCTTTGGTCCTGGGCTGAGTCTCTAGTCATTTGTTAGGCAGATTATTTTCACTGAATTTATTTTAACTTCTGATTTTGATTTTGTCTTATGGAAGTGTTAATTTTTATGATTTAATTTTGTGATCTTTTTCCTTTATGGCTGGGCATGGGGGGTTTCTGTATAAAGTTTAAAAGGTCTTTATCATTGATTGTAGGACTCACTTTTTCCTCTGTGTTGTCAGCATCTCCAAATGGCATGAGTTGCTGGTTTGTCATAATTTGACATTATTATTTTCTTTCTTAGTTAACATATAAAATAGTCTTGTATCTTAAGATTGGTAGTTTTAGATTTAGTGAATTTTATGGTACTTGAAAAAGTTATATGGGTTTTCTATTTTTTTTTTTTTATGGTTTACCTTGCTTAAAATCTTCATCTATGTTAAATATATTTGGTTTATAAACAGTAGATGTAGAGATCTAACTTTGTTTTTTTTTCCAGCAGGCTAACTAGTTGTCCCCATTCCAATTATTGAATGATGCATTTCTTTTTTACATTTTGAAATGCCACGTTTCTTGTATACTGAATTTCCATGTTTTTGGAGAGCATGTTTCTGTTCTGTTCATCTGCTTGTCTGTGTATTGATAGATAGTATTAAGAGAATTCAGTAAAGGAATTGCTTATAAAATTAACATACACAAATAATTTTTTATACAAATGTAATAGGGATTAGGACTAATCATGTAAGCAAAGGTATACATTCATAATAACTAAAAAGATAAAATGCCTGGGAGCAGTCTGAAGAAAATTTTGAAACTCTACTGAGGGATAAGAAAGAAAATTTGAATCAATTCATATTTAAAAAATTTTTTTTAATGTTTTATTTATTTCTGAGAGAGAGAGAGACAAAGAGAGAGTGTGTGCAGGGGAAGGTCAGAGAGAGAGGGAGACAGAATCTGAAGCAGGCTCCAGGCTCTGAGCTGGCTGTCAGCACAGAACCTGACATGGGACTCAAACCCACGAACTGTGAGATCGTGACCTGAGCCGAAGTCAGTCGCTTAACTGACTGAGCCACCCAGGCCCCCCC
>NW_027530544.1:3763300-3788335 GCF_008692635.1 Crocuta crocuta | reverse complement strand
CCAGTTTTTTTCCTTAATGTTATTTTATTTTTAAGAGAGAGAAGGACTGAGTGTGAATGAGGGAGGGGCAAAGAGAGAGGGAGATACAGAATCCAAAGCTGGCTCCAAGCTTTGAGCCGTCAGTACAGAGCCCAATGCAGGGCGTGAACCCACAAACTATGAGATCATGACCTGAACCAAAGTTGGAGTTTAACAGACTGAGCCACCCAGGTGCCCCTGAATTAATTAAGTTTTTTTGTTTTCGTATAGTTTTGTTTTGTTATGTTTTGTTGAGGAAGAGAACACACGTGTGTGCCAACAAGTGGGGAGGAGGAGGAATAGAGAGAGGGGGACAGAAGATCCGAAGTGAGCGGGCTCTGTGCTGATAGGAGGGAGCCTGATGTGGGGCTCAAACTCAAAACTGATCAGTGAGATCAGGACCTGAGCTAAAAGGCTCAATGGTGCCTTATCAGTTCAGAGTTTTGATAGAATGTGGTGATATAAAGCTGTGATGTCACTCTAAAAATAAAATTGATTTTGTTTATTGATTTCATATTTTATGATCTTGCTGAACTTGTTTATTGTGACTTTGCTGAATTCATTTATTAGTTCTCTCGTAGTCTTAGTTAATGTTGAGAGTTTTTATCACGAGTAGGTGTTGAATTTCTTTGGATGCTTTTTTTCCATATCTATTGAGACACCCATGTAGGTTTTGTCTGGTATTCTCTTAATATAGTGTATTACCTTACTTGATTTTTAGATGTTAAACCACCTTTGCATTCATGGGGTACATCATTCTTGGTCATGGTGTGTAGGCCTTTTTGTATGTTGCTAGATTCAGTTTACTAATAATTTTGTAAGAATTTTTGTATCTAATTTTATAGTTAAAGGCATTGTGGAGTAGTTTTCATGTGATGTCTTTGACTTTGGTATCAGGGTAACTCTGGCTTCATGGATTGAGTTGCAGAATCTACCGTCTTCCTGGTTTGTGAAGGAATTTATGAAGGATTAGTATTTCTTCCTTAAATATTTGGTGGAATTCATCAGTGAAGCCATTTGGGCCTGTTCTTTTCTTTGTGGTAAATTTAATTAAAAGATTTTTTTTTAATATTTGTTTATTTTTGAGAGAAAGAAAGAATGTGAACAGGGGAGGAACAGATAAAGAGGGAGACACAGAATCTGAAGCAGGCTCCAGGCTCTGAGCTGCCAGCACAGAACCCTACTGGGGTGGCTAGGGGGCCCAGACTCCCCAGCCCGGAGATCAGGACCTTAGCCGAAGTCAGATACTTAACTGACTGAGCCACCTAGGCGCACCTCTTTCTGGAAAATTTTAAAATGCTAATTCAGTTTGTTTATTTGTTACATTCAGATTTTTCTATTTCCTCTTTAGTCAGTTTTGGTAATATGTATCTTTTTAGGAATTTGTCCATTTCATAAAAGTTGTATAATGTGTTGGCATAAATTTGTTTATAATATTCCTTCCTTTATAAAGTAAAAAAATTTCTTTTAGGTTTTTACATATAACCTTGTGTTAGTTTCAGTCTTACAACTTAATTTTTGTGAGGCCAGTATTACCATGCCGTCTTTCATTCCTTTTTTGGTAATTTGTATTTTTTTCTCTTTGTTCTTAGTCTGTTTAAAAGATTGTGAGTTTTGTTGATCTTAAAGAATCAGGTTTTTCTCTAACTTTCTGTTTTGTATTTTGTTAATTTCTGCTCTGATCTTTATTATTCCCTTTGCTTACTTTAGGGTTTAGCTTGCGCTTTTTCCATTTTATTAAAGTGGAGGGCTATTACTGATTTAAGAATCTTATTTTTTTCAAATATATACCTAAATTTATAAATTTCCTTCTAAGTACTACTTTAGCTGCACCTCATAATTTTGATATTTTTGTTTTCATTCAGTTCAAAATGTTCTCTCATTTCTCTTTTAATTTCTTTTTTGACTCCTAAATTTTCTAGACGTGTGAAGTTTAATTTCTGAACACATGAGGATTTTCCAGTTTCTAATTTGGTTGATGTCTAATTGAATTTTATTATGGTTAAAGAACATATTTTGTATGACTTCTGTCCTTTTAAATTTATAAGACTTGTTATGTAGCCTACTTTTTGGTCTGACCTGGAGAATGTTCCATGTGTGTTTGAAAACAATACATACTCTGTTGTTTATGGACTTTTTTTTGTATAAGCCAGTTAAGTCTAGTTTGTTGTTAGTATGAGTCAAGTTTTCTGTATCTTTGCTAATTTTCTGTCCAGTTATTCTATCAATTATGTAGAATGGAGAATTGAAATTTCCAACTGTCATTGAATTTTCTATTTTTTCAATAATGTTAGTTATTGCTTCATCATTTTGGGGCTCTTTTTAGGTGCATATACTTTTATAATTGTTAAATATCTTCCTGATTTATTGATATTTTATCATCATGAAATATTTTTCTTTGTCATCAGGAGTACTTGTCTTAAGGCAGATACTAATATATTTATATTATTAACAGAACTATCCAGTTCTCTATGGTTATTGTTTCCATAGTGTGTCCTTCTGCACTCATCTTTTAACTTTCAATCTTCAATGTAAAGTGCATCTCTTGTTGACAGAATATAGTTAGATCTTGTTTTTGTTTTTTTGTTTTTGGTCCAATCTGACAGCCTCTGCCTTTGCATTGGGCTGTTGAGACCATTCATATTTAATTATGGACATGGCTGGGTTTACATTTGTCATGGACATTATGGACATGGCTGGGTTGACTTGTTTTGTCTCTTAGTTTTCTCTGTGCCGCCTTTAATGCCTCTTTATGTTAAGTAATTTTTAGTGTATCATTAATTACTCTATTTTTTTTATTAAATATAAATATGAAGGTATTTTCTTTGTGGTTGCCATAGGGTTTGCATGATGCATTTTAGCAATCTGCTTAAACTGCTCTAGTATAGCTCCCATTTATTTCCCTCTGTTGTGCCACTATTATCATATATATTTCACATTTATGTATGCTGTAAACCCAGCAATATAATGTTACAGTCATTGCTTCATATGTTCTTATGTCATTTAAAGATGTGAGAGAAGAAATGAGAAAAATATATTTATAGAATCCTTTAGATTAATCTACATATTTTCCATTTTTGGTGCTCTTCTTTTTTTTCCTCTGTGTCTGAATCTTTTGTCTCTTTTCAGCTTGATGGATTTACTTTAGAATTTCTTATTTAGGTGGGTTTGCTAGCAAACAATTCTCTCATCCTTTCTTTGTCTGAGACACTTTTTATTTTGCCTTCATTATTGGGCGGTAATTCTGCTGCTGCCTTGGTTGAGAGCTTTTTTTCTTTCAGCACTCTGAATATGTCCTTCCACTGTTTTCTGGCCTCTATTGTTTCTGACTGAAAGTCTGGTGTTAATCATGTTGATGATTCTTTGCACAATGCTGAGTGATTTTACTTGTTATGCTTGCATTATTTCTTGCCTTGTGTTTGCTTTCATCAGTTTCACTATGATGTGTCTAGGTATGGATCTTTTTGTATTTATCCTACTTGAGATTCATTGAATTCCTAAGACGTATAGATTTTACTTATTTTTACTCAAGTAATATCTGGGAAGTTTTGGCAGGTATTTTATTAAAAAAATTTCCACCTGTTCCTTTCTCTCCGGAAGTGTTGATAAATTGGTCTCTGAAGTTCTGTTCAATTTTCCTCAACTTCTTTTCTCTATGTTCTTCAGATTGGATAATTTCAGTAGCTATATCTTCAAGGTCATTGAGTTTTCTGCCATCTTGAATCTGCTGTTAAGCACATCTAGTAAATATTTGTTTTAATCACTATACTCTTCAACTTGAGAGTTTCCTGTGTAGTTCTTTCACATAATTTCTGTACATTTATTGAGAGTCTCTTATTTGTTGATTATTTTCATAATTAAAGTTTAAAGCATGGATTCTTTTAACATATCTATAATAAATGTTTTGAAATGTTTGTTTGCTTAACCCAACATCTGAGGATACTTAGAAACTGTAGTGACTGCTGTTTTTTGTTAATATTAATGACACATTTTCCATTTTTTTAGTAATCTTAATTTAAGTAATCTTACTTTAAAATTTAAGTAATTTATTGTTGAAAATTGGACATTGTAAATAATATATTGAAGCAACTCCAGATTGTGACTCCCTCTTCCCTCTGCCCAGGGTATTGTTGCTGTTGTCATTTCACTTCTGTTTATATATTATACAATTCTATTGAAAGAAAATAAATTTTATTTTGGACAAAAGTTTTTCTGGAAAAATTGACATGTATGAATATTCAGGAAATTTCTAAGATGAAAAGTTACTGAGGTCTGAATAGCCATCAGAATTTAAACTTTTGTTTTTTAATTGTATCTTAGAAAGTGCGTTAGAAGAGGAGAGAGGCAGAGGGGGAGAGAGAGAGAATCCAGTGTGGAGCCTGACACGGGGCTTGATCCCAAGACCCTGGGATCATGACCTGAGCCAAAATCAAGAGTTGGACTCTTAACCGACCGAGCCACCCAGGCGCCCAGAATTTAAACTAAAAAAATGTGGATATAGGTGCACCTGGCTGGCTCATTTGGAAGAGCACACAACTCTTGATCTTGGGATTGTTACTTTGAGTCCCATGTTGGGTGTAGAGGTTAACTTAATAAATAAGTAAGCATTTGAAAAAATATGGATATAGTGTTGAAATATTTTTAAAAAATGAGTTAGTATTATATTTTCTGGACTTTGAAAGATGGAAATACTACTGGTTTGTTCTAGGTGAGGAAGACCATTTTTCTTGCCTTTACACCATACAATCATATTATGTTTCATATATCATCTGGTCTCCAAGTTTCCTGTGGAGTATATATAAACTGTTATCGATAGATAGGAATCTAATATTTTTAAAGACCTATGGTAGGAAATTCCATAAACTCTTCAGTCTGTGACTGTCCAGAAGTACTGTCAGAAAGATTTATTGTGTATAACTTATGTTCTTCATTTTTATTTGTATTTTTTGGATATTGTACATCATCTTCCTATGATTGAGTATTCTCATTGTCATCTTTTTCTGTCAAAGATGATCTGGTGATTCTGTATCTAATTATATAACAACTATAATTGTTTCTATTGTGAATAAATATATATTCGGTACATGACTAGTTCTGATTTCTTATTTATGAAGCCTGATACTGTATTTGCTTCCCTCTTCACTTAATAGACTTTACAAAGCAGTAAATAATGCTGTTAAGTGGTTTCTTAATCTTTGCTTAATCTTTTTTAAGTGGTTTCTTTGTTTTCTCTTTTCTAACTTTAGGTCTATAACCCTCTGAATTTACTTCAACATCCCATATCTCTGATGCTCTAGACTCCAAATTTAAGTAAATTGTTCTTTATGAGGCCAGGGTTACTTTGTAGTTAGTACTTACCTACTATTTTATTTTCCTGGTTTCAGACTTAAAAGCAAGTCATTGTTCTGGTCATTCAGGCATAGTTTTTTATTTACAAAGAATGATCACTTCATTATTTATACCAGTTTCTCCATCTTGTGTTTATACTATATTTTTTCCCTTCATAAGTAAAATTTTTTTTTTTTTTGTAGGACTTGGATGGCATAAGTGATTAAGGTGGTGTGGAGGGTATTTGAAGCTTACGAAAGGTAGAAACTCAACCATGATTTCTTTTTCAACTCTACAGCATTCCCTTCCTTGAAGTCTTCATTTTTATCTTAGTCTCAGGTAATGTCAACACTTGTGTTTTATAATCATGCATAAGTTAATTTTTTCAAACATGAAGGCATTTTTGGGTAATAGAATTTCATGTTGGTATTTGTATTATAGTTTATGTTTTGGTATTTATATCTGGTAGAAACTTGGGATTTTCATTTTTTTTAATGTTTTTATTTTTGAGAGAGACACAGTGTGAGTGGGAGAGGGGCAGCGATAGGGAGACACAGAATCTGAAGCTGCCAGCACAGAGCCCGATGTACGGCTCAGACCCACAAACCGTAAGATCATGACCTGAGCTGAAGTTGGACACCCAACCAACTGAACTACCCAGGCACCCTGCATTTTAATTTTTTTCTCGAGAAAACAGTGTTAAGAGAAAATGGATGAGTAATGATACCATTTTCTATGTTTAGTAAAGCATAAAAATATGTGTAGCTTATTATGTAATATTAAGTGAAATTTAAGTGGGAAGATTTTTTCTTAACAGGGTATTGTATTTTTTACCTGCCTATCATTAACACATACATATCCATGTTAAATTTTTCAGAATTTCCATGGAAACTCTGTTCATACATAGGAAAATGAGACCTGCTGATCAAATTTAATGGTGTTTGACATACAATTTTTGAAATGTGAAAAAACATACCAGTTTTTGTACGTTTGTACATAATGTATATTTGCCTATACTAATATAGGGAAGCAGTCATGTAGGTAATTCATTAATCATTTATATTAGAGATATTAGTTAAATATAGACTTGGCCACTGTGACTTTAAAGGTAGAAGACTTTAAAGGTAGAAATATATTTATTTGAAAGTCCATGAAGGGCGTCTGGGTGGCTCAGTCGGTTAAGCATCTGACTTCAGCTCAGGTCATGATATCACAGTTTATGGGTTCAAGCCCTGCGTCAGACTCTGTGCTGACAGCTAGCTCAGAGCCTGGAGCCTGCTTCAGATTCTGTGTCTCCCTCTCTTTCTGACCTTCCCCTGCTCACGCTGTCTCTCTCTCTCTCTCTCTCAAAAATAAATTTAAAAAACATTTTTAAAAAATTTTTAAAAAAGTCCATGAAAACAACCATTTATTTATTTATTTAAATGATTATTTAGTTTTGAGAGACAGCACACATGTGCGAGTGAGCGGGGGAGGGGCAGAAAAGGAGGGAGACACCAAATCCAAAGCAGGCTCTAGGCTCCGACCTCTGAGCTGTCAGCCGAGAGCCCAGTGCAGGGCTTGAACTCACCAACCGTGATATCATGACCTGAGCCAAAGTTGGATGCTTAACCGACTGAGCCACCGAAGCACCACTCAGTGAAAAAAATCTTGAGATTTTATATAGGTTCCAGAGTCCTCATGACCTGGGTGTCTTTGTCATCCTCTGCTATTCTTTTTTTTTTTTTAATATTTTTTATTTATTTCTAGGAGAGAGAAAGAGAGACAGCGTGAGCAGGGGAGGGTCAGAGAGAGAGGGAGACACAGACTCTGAAACAGGCTCCGGGCTCTGAGCTGGCAGTCAGCACAGAGCCCAACGCGGGGCTCGAACCCACGAACCGTGAGATCATGACCTAAGCGAAAGTCGGACGCTTCACCGACTAAGCCACCCAGGCGCCCCTCTGCTATTCTTAATATGTGGCTTCTCTCTTGTGGTGCAAGATGGTGACCATCACACATGTCAATAGGAAGAAGAAAGGGTATTTTTTCTTTAAGAGGAGTTATGTATGTCATTTCTCCTCATATTCCAGTGGCTGTAACATTGTCATATGACCACAGTCAGCTCTAAGGGAGGCTGGGAAATGAATTTTACCTAGCTAGCCATGTGTCTCACTTATTAGGCAAGAAGAAAAGAAATTTGGGGAGGGGGAGTTTGGTTTGTGTCAGATTTACTTTTCATTTGTCTAGCTTAGCTTAGCATTAAAATATAAATTTTATTACCCAAGACATTAACTGTTGGCCTAGACATACTTTGGAGGTTGTGCTTGTTTGCATTCTGAGACAGTTCAAGTTCTATGACTAGTTCTCATATTTTTTTGACTAAACACTGCTAGCGTTGATATATATAAGATGGAAATAAGGTATTAAAAGTTAAAATTGACTTGAGATAAGTCCTCATTTTGTTTCACTACCATTAGATTGAAATGATTTGGGGGCGCCTGGGTGGCTTAGTCGGTTAAGCGTCCGACTTTGGCTTAGGTCATGATCTCGCGGTTCGTGGGTTCGAGCCGCGCGTCAGGCTCTGTGCTGACTGCCAGCTCAGAGCCTGGAGCCTATTTCAGAGTCTATGTCTCCCTCTCTCTCTGACCCTCCCCTGCTCATGCAGTCTCTCTCTCTCTCTCTCTCCTAGAAATAAAAAAACATTAAAAAAAAAAATTAAAAAAAAATGATTTGCCTAATATTTTATACTAACACAAGGGGCTGGAGACCTTGGATAGGAGAATCTCTTTAGGTACATATAAAACTAAATGATCTTTAACTAGTTCCTATTAATTCTAAAGAGTGTGTTATTCTAAGTGTTTAGATAAGATCAGAAAAACTTTTTCTCAAAGACATTATTATACTTCAAATAGTTCTTTTTAGATGAAAAATACCTCATTGTACATTGTGTTTTATGATTCTTGTCTTATTGTAAATATTGTATTTTGGAACAAATATCAAATATTAATATATTCTATTATAGATTTTATTAAAGGGTTGGAAGCTAGTTATCAGTTTTCCCACCACGTTTTATGTCAACATGTTTTAACCTTGGTACCCTTAAGTTTTGATAAATTCATGTACTTGTATACAGTATAGTTGGCTGGTTGACTTAAGTTTATGACTGAATAGTATAAGACATTATAGATGTTTTTGGCATTGAAGGTGAAAATGCATCCTTAGTTCTACTGTGCTTCACAAATAGAGTTTGTATTATTAAAATGAGAGTATTTAATGTTTAAAAAATGTCTGTTTTAATAGTTAATACTTGTTCTGAAATGAGTTTTGGTTACTATGTAGTGTATATTAGAAATAACTGAGGTGTTTAGTGTTCATAATATACAGTGTTTTAAGAAGTATTCGTGGTACTCCTTTTCTTATACAAGCCTATAGAAAATTTAGTTTCCTAACAGAATTAAGTATTTTTAACATTAGTATTTGAATTGTTGATATTGGCATGAGGTGTGATGGATGAAACAAATAGATCCAGCAGAATGTGGGGTTCTGTTTTGCTTAGCCTTATTTTAACTTTTTCTCTTACCCTTTCCTTTTAAAGATACGTTACAGCTGTTTCTTAAACAATATGAGTTGTCAAAGTTTTGATGTCTTAACATTCTTAAATATCACTATTTTTTTGTTACGTTGTTTTAGAAGACTTTGGTGATGGGTGTTTGGAATGCAGAATATGCTTAGATTCTGCTTTATTTGAAGGGGATGCAGGATATAGAAACACTTGTTAACTTTGACTTCAATATTTATCGATTATTTTTCTGTGGTTCAAAAATGGCCAAAGGCTTTTCTTGTTATGTTGTATAAAGTAATGGATCTTAGCTTTTTTTTTTTAATCATTTCTCTTAGCTTTTTTTTTTTATTAATCATTGCTAGCACTAATCAGAACCATTTGCTCCTCTTAGAATATTTTGAACTAAGAGCAACCTAAAAATTGTCAAGGGGCATAATTTATAAGCTCAGCTTTATAGATGCAAAATTGTAGTTGTACAAAGGGATTTCTGAAGGGGGTTCTGAATGTAGAATATGCCTAGACAAGAAGTAGACTTTGTTTTAAATTAGAGATGAAGCAGTGTTTGCTTAGATAAAACTAACTTGTGAAGGAGGAGAGAGAATAGGGAACTTCTTAGGAATGGCCAGTGGCAAATTATTTAATTTCATATTGATCATGGGTTTCTTTGTCTCCCAGTTTATCTAACCAGTTTATCTGGAAGCTGAATGATACTTGTGTTTCCAGTGCTGATATTGCTAAGGTGTGATTTCTCACTGACCCTGTATTGGTTAGAAAAATTAATATCCAAATTAATATAACAAGGAGTTTACTGAAAATGCTTTGGGTCAGAAGTAATTTGTAAAATGTAGTTTTTCTTTTTTATCTGTTTTAGAATAGGTTCTTTTCAGTTCTTTTTTTTTTATCTACCTACAAGTGAAGTTTATAGGTAGAATGGGTTGTGGTACAAGGCAGGGTTTTGGTGATTTGGGAGAATAATTTGAGTTGGAAGTTATTTTTTTCTTTATAGAAAAGAATGATGCTTAATTCCTAAGCTTGCCCATTATAGTCTGTTTTGACTTTATAGTTGGAAGTTCTACATTGTTCAATAAAAGTTGGAGAATATTACAACCAAACTTAATAAATAAAACAGAAAAGCAGTATCTTTAAGTGAGAAATATTTCTTTCATGCTTGAATGCAGATTTAATTAAAAGTGATACAGTGGCAGATGAATATTCATGTACATTCTGAAGGGGAACTAGGTGTTTTCAGAACTTTTAGATGATTATGGTAGAAGTCTTCCAAATCTGTTTTTGCCTTAAAAGTTATAGTTGTTTATTCTTTGATACAGGTATGTCTTTAGAACTGCTCCCATATTTATTTGTCAGCCATACTTAGGGTTATTTTGTTTAATTTTCAAGTGAAAACGGGGAGGTAAAAGAGGAAGTTTCCTGGAGTAACTTGGAAAAGGTTTGCAGAAAGAATGGAAGGATGAAGAGGGTATATGTAAACCTAGGGAAAAAAGAATGGCAGGAGAAATACTAAGGTGTGAGTAGTAGATGGAAATGGGGAAATAACAAATGTAGGAAGTGTCCATTCTTTCCAAAGGAGAAAAAGGGGTTTAGTGTCACAAAGCTCTCCTATGATAGTCATGAGGTAGGGGTAGCCAGCTAAGGAAACTTGGATTGCTTTAGTTGCCAACCCAAGCAGTGGTGACAGCACGGCCTCTAAGTAGATCAATGAGAAGTTCATTGAGTTCTTAATGTGTTCAGAGCCTTTTCAAGTTGGAAGGTTAGTATGATGTGGCAAAAAGTGCACTAAACCAGCTAAGCCTGTTTTGAAATCCCAGTTTACTTCCAGCTGTGTGACTTGGAGTAAACCCCAGTTTCTTTATCTGTTAGATGGGGATATCCTATTAGTGTCTTGAGTGTTACTTACTATAAATGTTAAGTGATAAAATATATAAAAATGTGCCCAGCACAGTGTCTTACATCTAGTAGATCCTGAACACATATTAGTTGTCCTTCCTCTTGCAAGCTGTGATCATCTCTGAAATTTGTAATATAGATCCTAACCTATTAATAAATTTGGAAAGATATTTTTGGGTTTTTTTTGTTTTTTTGGTTTTTTTTATTTCTGAGAGACAGAGACAGCGTGAGCAGGGGTGGGTCAGAGAGAGAGGGAGACACAGAATCTGAAACAGGCTCCAGGCTCTGAGCTGGCAGTCGGCACAGAGTCTGATGCGGGCCTCGAACCCACGAACCGTGAGATTATGACCTGAGCCGAAGTCGGACGCTTAACCGACTGAGCCACCCAGGCGCCCCGGAAAGATATTTTTCTTATAAATGCATAGAATTCCCTTAAAAAAAATCAGTAGGCACTTTAAGTGCCTTGCATAGTTGATTAAAAATGAGTAGTAATGGCCAGCTTGTCCATATGTTATGCTTCTGTTAACTTTGTCTTCTGAAAGCAAGCCCAGACAGTCCCCGCAGCTTAGAAATAATTATTGCAAATGCTTGTATTAAAAGCCCATGTGTTTAGTTCTTTATTGAAAACTCTGACTCAAAGCTTATTTACTCTGTTTCATCTTATGAATCTATAAGGCTTACTTTCTACTTGGTTGCACACAGTTGATGAGAAGCATTAAATTAGGAGGTGATGACAAGGAGAGTCAGCTGTCTCTTCTGAAAGATAGGAGAAAATGATGGCTAGTAATTTATGTTCCCTTTGAGTAGAGCATTGCTATTAGGCTTACATGACTAGGTGTTACCTAATTGGCCACAATTTGGATTACTTTTATACAGCTGAACCAAACAGTTTTCAATAGGAAAGGATGGTGAGGAGTGTGTGGAAGAGGGATAATTGAATGGAACAGGAAACTGTATTGTAACCCCCTAAATGCCCCTTTTGCTGTACCTGTCAGGTTTTTTGACAGAAGGAGATGAGGGAAGAATAAAACTTGGTAGGGGGAAAAGAATACAGTTTGAAGTAATCTGCTAAAGGAAGATTTAGGAGAAATTGGCCCAGGTGATCTGGCTTCTTACTTTTTTCCGCTCTTGTGCTCTGTTCTAGCTTTTAATGATCTCTGTTTTGGGTGGCCATCCCGCTGTTAGCTGAATTAGCCCTAGGACATCATTGTCCCTCTTGTCTTGGCTCTTAATAGCTCTGATGTTTTATATTTATACCCTTTGTCAGCTGGCCACAATCCCTTACAAATAATGTGTTATCACAAGGGATTCAGGGTGGCTGGTCGCTTATTGTTACTCCACCTAGCCCTTCTTTTTCCCCAGTTGGACAGAGGCTCCTGGGAACACAGAATAATTGTTTATTTCTTTTTTTCTTCTAGAGCAGTCTTTTATGTAAGCGGCATGATTTAAAAGAAGCACCATTTCTTTCTTCCTATTTGCTGTGTAATAATATCCCTAATACCTGAATTTCCATATTTGACCCATATAAATATTTGGGTCAAAAAGCAGTTGACTTTTTCATGGTTTAGCAGGAAGAGACATTTAAACTATTCACATTTTAACATTCATTGATTACATTAGTTTCCCTTTACACTTAGCTGACCCTCCCTGGAAATACTGAAGTTAGAGAAGAAACCTCAGCATGGGACCTTCTGTTGTATTTGGATTGTTGAATGTGCAGTGAAGCACAAGAGAGCTTTGACTGAAATCATGCAGAAGTTAGAAGGGGGAAAGTTAAAAGATGATAAGTACATGTAAGAGAGCGTCAGGGACCCAAAGAAAAAACTTTCCTTATTATTTATTTTATTTTATTTTTTAAAGAGAAAGCACAAGTGGGGGAGAGGGGAAGAGAGAAAGAGAGAATCAATCCCAAGTAGGCTCCATACTGTCAGCTCAGAGCTTGACACTGGGCTCGATCCCAGAGCCCTAGGATCATGACTTGAGCTGAAACTAACAGTCAGATGCTCAACCTCCTGAGCCACCCAGGGGCCCCTCCTTATCATTTTTCTTAGTGTAGCTTTGTCCTTTTTCCTTTTACTATAGGCATGGTGAGATTAACTTTTTTGCTTGAGAGCCTTGTCTAATTTCCTGTCTAGCTTACTCTGCCCAGTTACTGTACTAGTTGAGATGTGTAATAAAAGCAGTAGCTCACTTTGTCTGAGTATCTTCTCCTTGATTTTTTTTTCACTTAGTGTATTGTGGAGAGCTTTTCACCCAGCACATAGAGCAGCCTCATTCCTTTTAATGATGGTGTGTGTTCCATTGTATGGTTGAATCGTAATTAATTTGACAAATCTTCTATCAGTGGATCCTTAGTTTCTAGTCTTTTCCCACTAAAGGGTTGCACCAAACATCCTTGTACATGTATCTTTGGTTAATTTTGATGAATTACCTTATAGGATTGTGTATATTCCTACCAGTGAGCTTGCCTGGGTCAAGGGTACATTGTGGTGGTAGCAGCAATGATGAATTGCAATAAAGTTTAGCTTTGGGTATCATTATTCCCTTTCAAGTTAGGGACTTTCCACATTCTTTAAGAAAACAGTAAGTAAATAGATTAGAAGAATATAATGATTTGGTAAGAAACTCCAAAGAAATGGCCAGAATAGGCAAATTTTAGTTAGCCCTGTAAGGCTTAAGTTTCATTTAGTTGTAGGATAGTTTATTTTCTAAGAAATGTGGTAAATAGAATATTAGAAGACAATAGTTATTTGGTGATTTATTTAAAATCTTTGTCCTGTAGATTTCAAGTTTGCTACTTAAAGATTTTTAAAAGTAAAAATCAGATTTTTGATCCTTTGTTTTATTTATTCTAGACTGATAATATCTGGTACTACGGAAGATAAGGTTAACAAGTATGAGTTATATTTTTGTGTTTTTTTACTTTGCTGTTTATGTGTGTTTTTTTTTGAACTGTTTATTTAAGTACAGGTTTCTCCCTAAATGATAATCTTAGTAAGTGAAAGAGCATTTAAATTTCAGTAGTGTATTTGAATTTAACCGATCATTTATTTTACCTTTGAAAGCTATGATCAAGGTAGTAGCTAGTGATTTGGGAAAGAGGTGACCAAACCAAGGCATAGTTAATGCACTTACTACTTGTGGACCCTTCCCTTTGCAGAGGGTATATATGTTATTTTTACACAGTCTGATAATAGAAATCAATTTTGAAAAACAAACTTTGCACCAGTGCTTTCATGTTTTATGAGATGAAGTTTCTTTGACTTTCATGATCATTATGTTGGTTCTTAGAGTAACACAGTGGAATTTGAATTTACGGCAACCAAAGTTAAAAGGGCAGATTTAATATTGCCTATCTTTTCTATAATGATGGAGTAAATAAGATAATTACTTGATAGTGTCTAGGTCTCATGACCTGTTAAATTTAATCATGTGTTATTATTTAAGAATATATTCGTGGGGCACCTGGGGTCTCAGTCTGTTAAGCATCTAATTTTGGCTCGGTCATGATTTCGTGGTTTGTGGGTTCGAGCCCTGCGTTGGGTTCTGTGCTGACAGCTCTGAGCCTGGGGCCTGCTTCAGAGTCTAAGTCTCCCTCCCTCTCTGCCCTTCTGCTTGTGCTCTGTCTCTGTCTCACAAATATAGATGTTAAGAAAAAAATTTTTTTAATGTATTAGTAAGGAAAGTATCACCTTTATTTCATTTTAACAAATTTAGAAGCATGTGTAAAAAATAAATATTATAGTAAGTTTTGAAATTAGAGATAAATGCAAATATGGGAAAAACTTCTGGTAATTTCACCACCCAGTGGTAATGTTAATATTGTTAACATTTTACATAAACTTTTGTATATTTAAACATACATACGTACATTTCCTTTAATATGTTGGCATGTTCCCGTACATTTTCAAATATTTTTCATGATTATTTTTATTACTGTTTTGTAGTGCCAGCAGGTTTTAACTTTTTTGAAGTGTAGTTACTGACAGAAACATGCACACGTTGCAGATGTACAACTTGAAAATTTACAAAGTGAGCATACCTGTGCAACCAGCATTCAACTAAGGAAAAAATATTGCCAGCTCCCATATACTCCCCATTGCCTGCCTGCGATCAGCAGCAAACCCCCCCAACAGTAGCCATTATTCTGATTTTGTTTTTGAGAAAAACTGTGAGATATAATTTACATATGATAAAATCCACCCATTTTAAGTGTTCAATTCAGGGATTTTTAGTAAATTTACCGAGGTGTATAGTTATCACTATAGTTTTAAGACCTGTGTATGAATATATTTTAACGAGTTTTGTTTGTTGAGTAGTGTATTTCGATTTTTTTGCTAATGTAAACATTACTGTAGTGATTTTTTTATGTATATACTTCAATGAATTTGTTTCGTTGGGATAGGTTCCTAAAAGTATAACCACCAGTTTGAAGAATATATGTGTTTTTATGGCTTTTGATACAAAGTACCAAATTACCTTTGAAAGTAATTGAGCTAATTTATTCTCCTACTGTTCATAATGAGCGTCTTTTTTTTTTTATTAACACATTTCAATATTGGATGTATAGTTTTTTAAAGAGTCACTACGAATTAGGTGGATGAAATATGGTAGCTCTGTTTTAATTTTCATTTCCTTCATTATTACTGTAAGTGACTATTATTTTATATTTTTAGTGACTTTCTGAGTTTTCTTTATGGTTTGCCTGATAGTGATTTGTCAATTTATTTCTTAATTTTTTTATTTTTAAGACATTTTAATATATTAAAAGACATGACTCTTGTTACAGATACTTTCCATCAATTTCCTTTATGTCATACTCATTTTTCATAATGAAATAGATTAAGATTTTTTGCCTTAATGTCAAAAATAAAAAGTTGCGTTTACTCCACCAGCTTTTGGAAACTTTATCTTGCTAATTTTAAAATTGGAGACAAATGAATTACATGAGTAAAAATTTTCTATTAAAGTGTATGCCTTTCATAATTGAAATTTTAAAAAGGATCAAGTAGACATATAAAACTAATTTATTATGCTTTGTTGCCAAACTTGGTCTTTCTAGGCAGTTATACTTAAGCATGAACATTGACGACAAACTGGAAGGATTATTTCTTAAATGTGGCGGCATAGACGAAATGCAGTCTTCCAGGGCAATGGTTGTAATGGGTGGAGTGTCTGGCCAATCTACCGTGTCTGGGGAACTGCAGGAGTCGGTACTTCAAGATCGGAGTATGCCTCACCAGGAGATCCTTGCTGCAGATGAAGTGTTACAAGAAAGTGAAATGAGACAACAGGATATGATATCACATGATGAACTCATGGTCCATGAGGAGACAGTGAAAAATGATGAAGAGCAGATGGAAACACATGAAAGACTTCCTCAAGGACTACAGTATGCACTTAATGTCCCTGTAAGTAATTCCTTTTTAAAATTAATGTAACTTACAGTTAGAAACATAATTAATTTTGTGTTAAGTAATACTTCAAGTCATTGAAGAAATTTCAGAAAATGTTGAAAGACTTAATAGTTAAATGGGTTTTATTAAATACATACACTAAATATTGACAGAAATCATATTTGAAAAGGCAAAATTAAGTTTTTGTATTATATACATTTAGTAACTTATCTTTTTCCAGGATAAAATTTGTCAAGATTAGTGTGTATTAAATTTCAAGTGCTTAAATTTTAAAGATTTTGTTTTAACTTTTGGGTTTCCTTAAAGAGTAGAAAGATTGAATCTTGAGTATAACTCGAAAAAGATCATACACCTGAAGGTTTTTCCTTCAGGAAAAACTTGGCAATTCCTGGGGTCTGTTTTTTTTTTTCATTATCTTTTTCAAAAGCCTATCAGCCTTTTTAGTTTTTCCTATTTATCCTAAATGTCATGGTTTATCACCTAAAATATTCTTTGGTAGGTACTCAGAACTTTTTTGCCTTCTTGTGTTTTTGTTTTTATCTAATGACTGACCAATAAAACAATAACCATAATGTAGTCCTCTTCTATTCTTTCTGTGATATTAGACCAGGGTTTCTTTTAGTACATTTAATATACTGTACTTTTCCTTTTGCTTCGGAACCTTCATACCTCCTGCTTGTAGTATTTGCCTCTGCCATACCCCCTTTCTGTCTTTTTAATCTAGTTGGTGGTTCATCATTATCAGCCTGCCCCTTTTCATTAGTTCAGGTTGAGTCCCTGCAATAGGGACTTGTGGTTGCTTTTTCAGTGTCTGATAGATTGTACGCTCTATGAGAGCATGAATTTTGTCTTATTTTCCATTGTATCCCAGGTATTGGCACATAATCTGAATGAATGAATAGTACTTATAGTTGTATTCTAATACACGTGCCCACCAGCTTTTCTAGCTCTTTGCAGTAGACTTACTTTTTTTTAGCTTGTTAACATGATGGATTACATTTATGGATTTTTGAATGGTGAAACACCCTTACATACTTCTAATATATCCCACTTGGTTGTGGTGTATAATTCTTATTATACATTGTTGGATTCAATTTGCTAATATGTTGTTGAGAATTTTTGTATCTGTTCATGAGTTAATATTGTTCTAGTTTTCTTGTAATATCTTTGTATCTGATTTTGATATTAGGGTAATCCTGGCCTCAGAGAATGAGCTAGGAGAAGCAGAACTCTGCTTCTTGATTTTTTTTTTGTTTTTTTTTTAATATTTTTATTTATTTCTAGGAGAGAGAGAGAGAGACAGCGTGAGCAGGGGAGGGTCAGAGAGAGAGGGAGTCACAGACTGAAACAGGCTCCAGGCTCCGAGCTGGCAGTCAGCACAGAGCCCGACGCGGGGCTCAAACCCACGAACCGCGAGATCATGACCTAAGCGAAAGTCGGACGCTTAACCGACTAAGCCACCCAGGCGCCCCTCTGCTTCTGAGTTCTGAAAGAAATTGTAGATAATTGGTTTAATTTCTTCCATAAGTGTATGATAGAATTTACCAGTTGAGTACACATGACCTGGTACTTTTTGGAACGTTTTTTTCTGTTTTTGACGGTTATTAATTACTCAACTTCTTTAATAGATGTAGGGCTTGTTCAGAGTATTTATTTTCTCTTGTGTGAGCTTTTAGAGATTGTGCCTTTCAGGGAGTTGGTCCATTTCATCTAGATTATGAAATTTGTGGGCATTGAGTTGCCCATAGTATTCCTTTGTTATCCTTTTAGTATCCATTTTCCACAGGTCTCTAGAGCTGTTTCGTCTTGCAAAACTGAATCTCTGTACCTGTTGAACAATTCCCTGTTTCCTACCAGATCCTAGTAGAGGCTTACCAATTTTATTGATATTTTAAAGAGTTTATTTTCTGTTTTCTAGTTTTCGATTTCCCTGATTTCTGCTCTAATTTTTATGATTTCTTCTGTTGTTTTGGATTGAATTTGGTCTTGTTTAGTTTTCTAAGATGGAAGGTTAGATGATTGATTTTAGATCTTCTTTTCTAATATATGCATTCAGTGCTATAAGTTTCCCTCTAAGCATGGCTTTCACTCACTGCATCCCACAAATTTTGATAAATTGTTTTATTTTCCTTTAGTTCCATATATCTTTTACTTTCTCTACAGATTTCTTCTTTGATCCACATCTTACTTAGAAGTGTGCTGTTTAGGGGCGCCTGGGTGGCTTAGTCGGTTAAGTGTCCGACTTTCGCTTAGGTCATGATCTCACGGTTCATGGGTTCGAGCCCCGCGTCGGGCTCTGTGCTGACTGCCAGCTCAGAGCCTGGAGCCTGTTTCAGTCTGTGACTCCCTCTCTCTCTGACCCTCCCCTGCTCACGCTGTCTCTCTCTCTGTCTCTCTCCTAGAAATAAATAAAAGATTAAAAAAAAAAAAAGAAGTGTGCTGTTTAATCTCTAAAGTATTTGGGGGATTTTCCAGCCATTTTTTTGTTATTAATTTCCAGTTTAAGTCTTTTGTGGTCTGAGAGCATATATTGTATAACTTCTGTTCTTTTTAATTTGTTAACGATTGTTTTATGGCTCTGAAAGTGGTCTGTGAGTGCCCAATGTGAGCTTCATACTTAAATTACTTTAGTTGCCCAGATCCACTGTGATTTTTTTTTTTTCCTGTTACTTCTGTACATGTTGTGTATATACCTGTAATATTCTTTGATTGGCAATCTACTGGCTTTTATTTCTCAGCTTAATAGGTTTCTTTTTCTTGCTTTTCATTTTGATAATTGATTTTTTTCTTCTTCTTTTTTTTTTTTTTTTTTTTTGCTTGCAGGTTTTTGATACCTGGGCTATGGTAGGCAATCAAATATATTTTGAGTGAAAAAACATTTATTTTAATTGAGGAAAACTTTAAAGTGAATGCTCTCAGCTCCTAAGTTTAAAGTTCAGAGTTTGGACAACTTAATAGATTTGTATAAGCTACAGTCCATCAAGATACAGAATATTTCTGTCATCCTAGAAGGTTTCTTTGTCTTTCTTCCTGATCAGTCCCCTTGAGAGCTTTATGCAAATGGAATCATATATAACTCTAATGTCTGGCTTCTTTGCTCGGTAATGTTTTTGGTTTATCCATGTTGGTTGAGTGTATCAGTAAGTAGTTCATTTCTTTTTATTGTAGATTAATACTCTATTGCCTTATCATCCTAAAATTTGTTTATTCATTTCCCCTTTTATGGTTGTGTTAGCTCTAGTTTTCAACCTTTATGGATAAAGCTTCTATGAACATTCTTGTATGAATCTTTTTTCATTTCTTTTGGGTGTGTCTTTCTAGAAGGTAAGCTTATTTCTTTTGGGTTTTCGTTTTGTTTGATGTAGTGTTTATATCTTTGCATCGCCAAAAGATGCAACGTGATTGTTGAATCTTGTATGGTGAATCTTGAAATCAGGTAGTGTAGTCTTCCAGTTTTGTTGTTATTCTCGCAAGACTGTTGTGACCATTCTAGGTTGTTTGTATTTTCATATAAAATACAGAATCAACCTTTCAATTTCTATAAAAAGAATCAGTTAGGTTTTTATTGGGATTACATTGATTCTATATATTGATTTGATCAACATCTAAACAGTAGTGGGTTCCAGTCCATGAACATGGTATATCACTGTATTTTGGTTTTCTTTATCTTAGTATTGTTATGTAGTTTTCCATGTAGAGGTATTAGAAATATTTACCCCTAAATATTTCATGTTTTGGATGCAATTTCAAATGGTATTTTAAAAAATTTCAGGGGGCGCCTGGGTGGCTCAGTGAGTTAAGCGTCTGACTTCAACTTGGGTCATGATCTCACAGCTTGTGAGTTTGAGACCCAGATCAGGCTCTGTGGTGACAGCTCAGAGCCTAAAGCCTGCTTCAGATTCTGTCTCTCTCTCTTTCTCTCTGCTTCTCCCCATTCATGCTCTGTCTCTCAAAAAGAAATAAACATTAAAAATTTTTTTAATTAAAAAAATTTCAGCGATTAGTTGTTCATGACTAGTATGTAGAAATGTGGTTGATTCTTTTTTTCTTTTTCAAAAAAAAATTTTAATGTTTATTTTTGAGAGACAGCCAGAGTATGAGTGGGGGAGGGGCAGAGAGAGAGGGAGACACAGAATCTGAAGCAGGCCCCCTGCTCTGAGCTGTTAGCACAGAGCCTGATGCAGGCTCAAACCCACAAATTGTGAGATCATGACCTGAGCTAAAGTCAGAGGCTTAACTGACTGAGCCATCCAGGCACCCCAAATGCTGTTGATTCTTTTTACTTTGGCCATGCATCATGTGACTATTAAAAGACATATAAGTTCAGAGTAGTTACTTTATAGTTGCCTTAAATTTATTCTCAGTTATATTGTCTGATCCTATTGTTTATGCATTTTACATCTTCTTTTCTGGTGTATATCTTTTATTTCTTTTTACTCTTTTATTGTATTGACTAGGGGCTTCAGTACAGTGTTGAATAGAAGTGGTAAGAGTAGACATCTTTGCCTTGTTCCTGATCTTTAGGGGATTGCATTCAGTTTTTCATCATTAAGAATTATTTTACCTGTAGATTTTTCATAGGTCTTTATTATGGTGAAGACATTTTCTTTCTAGTTTGCTGAGATTCTTTTAAGTTTATTTTATTTATTTTGAAAAAGAGAGAGCATGAGAGGGGCAGAGAGAGAGAATCCCAAGCAGGCTCTGCATTGTCAGTGTGGAGCGCAGTGATGGGCTTGAACTCACTAAATTTGAGATCATGACCCAAGCTGAAATCAGGAGTCAGATGCTTAACTGACTGAGCTACCCAGCCAGCCCTGCTGACATTTTTTTTCATATAAATGAATGTATAACTTAAATGCTATTTCTGCATTTATTAGGTGATACGATTTTTTTTTTCCTCCTTACTATCTTTATATGGTGAATTACATTGCTTGATTTTGAAGTATTAAACCAACCTTGTGTTCCTAGGATAAACTGTACTTGATCATGACGTGTCATCCTTTTTATACATTACTGGATTCAGTTTACTAGCCTTTTAAAATAATTTTTGATTTTTTAAAAAACTTCTTTTCATTTTTTAGAGACAGAGAGTGACAGAGTATGAGCAGGGGAGGGGCAGAGAGAGAGGGAGTCTATAGATTCCATAGCGGTCTCAGGCTCTGAGCTGTAATTGCAGAACCTGATGTGGGGAACCGTGAGATCATGACCTTAGCCAAAGTCGGATGCTTAGCCAACTGAGCCACCCAGACACCCCTTTATAAAATAATTTTAAGTGTACATTTGTGAGGGATATTAGTTTTCTTGCAATAGCTTTGTTTTAGGTATACTGGCTTCATAAATGGGTTAAGAAGTATTTCCTCCTGTATTTTCTGAAAGAGTTTGTGTAAGATTTGTTCATTTCTACTTTACATATTTGATAGGTTTCACCACTGAAGCTAATCTGGGACTGAGTTTTCTTTGTGAGAAGTTTTAAAGTTCAGGTTCAGTTTTTTAAAACATACATAAGGCTTCTCTAGATTTAAAATATTTTTTCTTGAATCCATTTTGATAAGTTGTATTTTTCAAGGAATCTGTCCATTTCTTCTTGTTTAATTGAACAAAATTTTTCATAATTAAAAAATTCTTTTCTTGTTTGATGGATCTATAATGATTTCTTTCTTATTCTTGATAGTGGTAGTTTGTCCTTTTCTTGATTAGTCTGGGTAGAGATTTATCAATTTTATTGGTCTCTTGAGAGAATCAGGTTTTGGTTTTATTGATTGTTACCTTTGTGCATTTCAACTTTAATTCATTTTTATTATTTCCTTATTCCCTTGCTTCTACTTACTTTGTTTTTAATTTGCTCTTTTCTTGGCTTTTAAAAAAATTTTAAATTTATTTTAGAGAGAGAGAGATTAGTGTGTGAGTGGGGGAGGTTCAGAGAGAGAGAGAGGGAGACACAGAATCCAAAGCAAGCTCCAGGCTCTGAGCTGTAGGGTTCAAACTCAGGAACAGTGACATCATGACCTGATCCAAAGTTAGATCCTTAACCTACTGAGCCACCCAGGCTTCCTTTTTATTAGCTTTTAAAGTGGGAGCCTAGATAATTGTTTTAGACCTTTCTTCATTTTTCACATTAGCATTTGAGGCTATAAACTTCTTTTCCTTTGTGATTTCATTTTGACCCATGAATTAGAAGTGTTTTGCTTAACTTCTAATGTTTTGAAGTTTTCCAGATATTTTTTTGTTATTGATATTTAATTATTGTGGTCAGAGAATGTGCTGTGGATAATTTCAATCCTTTGAAATTCATTGAGACTCTTTTAGGGCTCAGTATATGATTAGTTGGTGAATGTTCTATACTCGCTTGAAAAGAATGTGTTTTGGAAATTATTGGATGGGTTATTTTTGTAAATGTCAGGTCAAGTTGGACTAGTTTTGGTCTTTGATACTTTAAAAAATTTTTAATTCTAATTCACATACACTATTATATTACTTTCAGGTGTACAATGTAGTGATTGAACAATTCTGCATATCACCTGGTGCACTCCTTAATCCACATCATTTATTTAACTCATTCTTCTACCCTGCCTCCCCTCTGGTAACCATTTATAATTAAGAGTCTGTTTCTTGATTTGTGTGCGTCTCTCTCTTTATTTCCCCTTTGCTTGCTTGTTTTGTTTCTTATATTCCACATATGAGTGACATCGTATGGTATTTGTCTTTTTCTGACTGGTATATTTCGTTTAGCATAATACTTTCTAGCTCCATCCACAACATTACAAATGGCAACATTTCATTCTTTTTTATGACTGAATAATATTCGTTGTATATATATACCACATCTTTCTTTATTCATTCATCAATTGATGAACACTTTCCATATCTTGGCTATTGTAAATAATGCTGCTATAAATATGACGGGGGGCATATATCCCTTTGAGTTAGTGTTTTTTTATTCTTTGGGTGAGTACGCAGTAGCATGATTGTTGGATCATAGGGTACTTCTATTTTTAACATTTTGAGGAACCTCAGTACTATTTTCTACAGTGGTTACACTAGTTTGCATTCCCACCCAGAGTGTCTGAGTGTTTCTTTTTCTCCACATCCTCGCCAATACCTGTTTCTTGTGTTGTTGATTTTAGCCATTGTGACAGGTGTGAGGTAGTATTTCATTACAGTTTTGATTTTCATTTCCCTGATAATAAGTGATGATGAACATCTTTTTTTTTTTTTCTTTTTTTTTTTTTTTTAAAGAAAAGTGAGGGAGAGAAATAAGTTTCAATGAAAATTACACTGGATCACTTAAAAAAATTTTTTTTGAATGTTTTATTTTTGAAAGAGAGATAGAGACAGTGTGGTCAGGGGAGTGTCAGAGAGAAAGGGAGACACAGAATCCGAAGACAGGCCCCAGGCTCTAAGCTAGTTGTCAGCACAGAGCCCGACATGGGGCTCAAACCCATGAACCATGAGCTCATGACCATGAGCTGAAGCTAGATGCTTAACTGACTGAGCCACCCAGGCGCTCCTGGACATCTTTTCATGTGTCTGTTGGCCATCTGTTATGTCTTCTTTGGAGAAATGTCTGTTCATTTCTTCTACACATTTTTAAATTGGGTTATTTATTTTTTGGATATTGAGCTTTTAAGTTCTTTATATATTTTGGATTGGTATTTGACACATTTTCTTTACTAATCTACTTGTCTTCCAATAGTTGATTTGCAAAAAGCCCCAGTTCAAAATTATATATTGCATAAATTGACATGTCTCTTTTGTTTTCTTTAGTCTTTGTTAGTTCCTCACTTTTTTTTTTTTTTTTAAGTTTATTTATTTTGAGAGAGAGAATGCAGACAGAGTAGGGGCAGAGAGAGAGAATCCCAGGCAGGATCATGCTCAGCGCAGAGCCCCACATACAGTTCAATCTCACAACCATGAGATCATGACCTGAGCCGAAGCTAAGAGTCAGACAGTCAACCCAGTCAGTTGCCACCCAGGCACCCCTAGTTCCTCAGTTTAAAATTTTATGATCATAATACTTGAAAATTACAGACCATTTATTTTATAGAATGTTTCTTTGTTTGCGTTTATCTGATTTTTACTCTGAATGATATATAAATTACTAACTTTGGGAGGGAGATTGCAAAAAGTGATGCTGTATCTTCTCCCTTGTTGCACTCTAATAGGTGGCCCGTGATTTTGATTTGCCCCATTCTGATGGTTCACTTTGTATAAGTTGATTAAGGTAATGTCTGGCAGGTTTTGTCACTGTAAAGTTCTCATTCCTCATCACACTATTAATTTATTCATTTATTTATTTGTATCAGGATGAGCTTAGGAGTTTTATTAACTGGGTTAAAATCTATTACTATGATTATTTTAATGCTAGGTTTAAGATTTGGCAAATTGGGGCCTCTTTAGGCTGACTTCTGTGTTCGTTTGACAAGTCATATCCTTGCCTTCTGCCCCAAGATGTTTTAGGCCTGTCTTATATTTTTCCTGCCTCACCCCTGGAGGGAGTCAGCCATTTCTCAAAGGAGCCCTAGTTCATTTTAGTGGAAAATGGTATTTAAAAGGCAAGATCTGGGTACCTAATGTGCTGCTTATTGTTCTTGGAGTATGGCTGTTTCCAGGTTTGTTGGTGTACAGAGCTAGAGAATATGTGTGTATACATAATTATATACATTTATATATCCACTTTCATCTATAATTATCTCCTATATCTGCCTGTCAGTATTATAAAACTGAGTTTACACTAATCCCTCCAATTATAGTCCATTACCACAGAGTACATTTCCATTTTCTCCCTTCTGTACTTTATTAATTTTATTCTTTTTTTTTTTTTTTTTT
>NW_027530544.1:3723856-3763284 GCF_008692635.1 Crocuta crocuta | reverse complement strand
TTTTTTTTTTTTTTTTTTTTTTTTTGTAACCTCTATACCTAACATGGAACTCAAACTAACGACCCCAAGATTGACTTGCATACTCGTATGACCTGGACCTCTCCCTTCTGTATTTTATAACTCCCTTCTCAGACAGTGAGAAACCTGGCTTCCATTATCATTAATATATTTACTTACTTGATTAGACCTCCCCGAACCTCCATGTGTAAACCATTTATCACCCCGTCTTCCTGTACGGATGTCCTCTTCCCCCTACCCAGGCTCCTATACTCCATGGCAGTTCATAACCTCCCCTGCATGTTCTTTGACAACTTGTCCTGAGCCTCGTCACCACATGGAGCTCTCCTTATACTTGGTGCTGGTCCATGCTCATACTTTGATACCTTCCTCACCCCACTTAGCTTATGGCATGTTGCTCCAGGCTACCCTTCCCCTATAATATAGACCCTTCCTTTTGCTGCTTGGCTTCTGACAACTCACCCTGAACTGTCTTATGTGAAGAACCTCCTTGTCCTGTGTACACTCTGACCTCTTGCTTTGTGCAGCAGATGCCCGTTTATTTTGTCTGGGATCTCGTACCCTATTATGCTACATCATAAGGCTTTAGGAGTGAATGGTTCATGGAAAGTGAGTGAAGAGGGAGGGGCAGGAAGGGGAAGGGACAAGATTTATTCTTTAACTTCTGTTGAAACTTAATTTTGAAATTATATAGAGTCATAGGAAGTTACAAAATTAGAGGTCCTGTGTACCATTCACCCAGTTTCCTCTAGTGGTTAATTAAATTCTACATAATTATAGTCCAATCTCAAAATCAGGCAGTTGACAGTGCTATAATATGTCCAGTGTTACATACTTTATCACACACGTAGATAATGTGTAACCACCGTCACAATCAAGATAAAAAAATGAATCTATCATGACAAGAGATCTCCCTGGTGCAACCCCTAGTCACACCTCTTCTCTCAACACCCTCATTCCTAACCCCTGGCTACCCTACCCCTAATTTATTTTCTACCTTTATGTCTTTGTCATTTTATATGCTTTATTAGTGGACTCCTACAGTATGTGACCTTTTGAGATTGACTTTTTTCACTTAACATAATACCTTTGAGAGCCATCTGAGTTGTGTGTATTGGTAATTTGTTCCTTTTTATTATAGAATAGTATTTCATGGTGTTGATGTACCATGGTTTAACCGTTCATTTTTTTTAAATTTATTTTTGAGAGAGAGAGAAACAGCGTGAACAGGGGAGGGTCAGAGAGAGAGACACACACAGAATGTTAAGACAGGCTCCAGGCTCTGAGCTGTTAGCACAGAGCCCGACACAGGGCTCAAACCCATGAACTGTGAGATCATGACCTGAGCCAAAGTCGGATGCCCAGCCGACTGAGTCACCCAGGCGCCCCTTAACCATTCATTTTTTGAAGAACATTGTAGTTTCCACATTTTGGCTACTACAGGTAAAACTGCTATTAACATTCATGCATAGGTTTTTGTGTGAACATAGATGTACATATCTCCAGGGTAAATACCTTATTATATCTCCACCACCAAGTAGAATCACTCCTAACGTTTTGATATATGTACTCTTACGCTTTTTTCATATGCACACCAGGCATGGAATTTTGTTGCTTGTTTATCTACTGTTTTTATTTACCAACAGATTTTGAACTTTTCTTAACCTCTTATTCTACTAATACTTCTTAAGTGTCTGCCCCATATTCCATATGTATGGATAATTTGTGATTGAGTCCTGTTACTCCTACTAGGTAATGATAAATTTGAGTTCATTCTGAGAATGAATCAATGAAAAGTTGTCTCATATTATGTACCAAAGGCAGAATTTAGGATTTGTGTAACATTGCTATATCGTAGAACACAGCAGACATGAGAAATCATATTCCTTCTTTTTATTTATGCATTCCTGCTAATGTGGCAAATAGTGGTGAAAGGCAGGTCTTGGGATCATGAATACACATTTTTAAATTAAATACACATTTTTGAATTAAAGAGAAGACCGTGATCTAAAACAGTATGACTCAGGTCTCCCAGAGTGTGAAAACTTGTTACCTGCCCTCCATCCTTTTTAGATTGTGGGTTAATAAAGACTTTAAAAATACATATTGATCATATTAATGATTTTCTTCTTTTATTTGTTCATTCATTTGGAAGGCATAAAAACTTTTATTTCATATTAACTTTTTGTTAATTCAAAACAAATGTTGAGTTTTGAATTCTCTTAGATTTTTTTGGATTTTTTAATGTTTATTTTTGAGAGAGAGAGATGCAGAGACAGAGTGCTAGCAGGGGAGGAGCAGGGAGAGAGGGAGACACAGAATCTGAAGCAGGCTCTAGGCTCTGAGTTGTCAGCACAGAGCCTGATGCGGGACTCAAACCCACAAGGGTGAGATCATGACCTGAGCCGAAGTTGCACGCTTAACCGACTGAGCCACCCAGGTGCCCCTCTTAGATTGTTAGTAACGGTTTAGATTCTATAGCCTATGTAAACTCTAGTGTTTTGTGACGGTTTAAAAAAAGTTCTTCATTTGTGATAACTGATAATCTTCAGAATTTGTCTTAGCCTTACTATTCTAAATCAGTTACCCATCCTCAGTGGCCCTACATTTTCAGCACCAGTTTACAGGCCAACTTTTGAATGTCTACAGTTTATTTATTAGAACTTTGTTTTTCTGATGTGTTAGAAACTTGAATTAAGGGGCATCTGGGTGGCTCAGTCAGTTAAGCATGACTTCAGCTCAGGTCATGATCTCATGGTCTGTCAGTTTGAGCCCTGTGTCAAATTTTGTGCTGACAACTCAGAGCCTGCTTCAGATTCTGTGTCTCCCCTCTCTCTACACCTACCCCACTCACACTTTGTCTCTCTCTGTCTCTCAAAAATAAACAAACATAAAATTTTTTTTAAAGAAAATTGAATTAAAATTAGGTAAAATTGGTTTTTCGGTTCTTTGGTCTCATTAGCCACATTTCAGGTGGTTAAGTGGCTTCTGTTTTGGACAGCAAAGATAAACAACATTTCCATCATTGCAAAAAGTTTTATTGGCTACACTGGGTCAGAAAGCTTCCTAACTCTAAAACTAAATTTATTTTAGAAATGTGAGGAAAAGTATTTGGTTTATTCTTTTAAATCTTCTATTAATTCAATAAGAATTGAGAAACTATAACTGTGTATGGCCTTTATTTTCCCAGTTTCATGGCAAGCATGTTGAAGAGTAAAGACATAATTGTGTTAACAAAATAGAGCAAATTATAATTCATAGTCATATATGCCACACTTGCTTTTAGAAAACTGTTGGATTGTGTCACTTGAGCAAAAGGATTTTGTAAATTAGGAGCTATAAAAAAATCATGTTCTAGGGGCGCCTGGGTGGCCCAGTTGGTTAGGTGTCCGACTTCGGCTCAGGTCATGATCGAACGGTTTGTGGGTTCGAGCCCCGTGTCAGCTGTGCTGACAGCTCAGAGCCTGTAGCATGTTTCAGATTCTGTGTCTCCCTCTCTCTCTCTACCCCTCCCCACCCGTGCTCTGTCTCTCTCTCTCTCAAAAATAAACTATTTAAAAAAATCATGTTCTAGTCATATAATGGTAAAATAAAATGTTAAGTATTTCAGGTATTTATAACTCCTGAAAAAATATACTTAAGCATTTGCATAGCATTTTAATTTAGCCATGAATTTCTATGCTATAAAACAGCACGAACAAAATTGTAGGAATACTTCCATGTATTTTGTATGTGTGATTATTTTATTTAATGGCCTAAGGAACTCAAAATGTATTTGGCCATTGGTAAGACCCTTTGTTTGATTTTTTATTTTTAGTCTTAAATTTTCTTAAATTCTGTTATTAATTTGAGGATTATATAGATATTTTCCCATATGCCTCTTGCTCAAGTCAGTAAACACCTAACACACTGATGGTTAGTAATTTGAGTATGTATATTGTAATGGGTAACTTCTTTTGCTTATTAACAAACAGAAAAAGAAAAAAATCTTTTCCCCCATTTCAGTGATTTTAAGGTACTTTTTATTTTTGCCACATATTCTGTACTCTGGTTTAATTACAGAATTGGATTGCATTTATTGGTAACATAAGATCTTTCACAGTCATCCTGGAAGATGACAGTTCTGTTTGCTTTTGTATTTATTTGCTTTTAAATAGTCATTGGTATGATATATTTCTTCTCTTTTTGGCTAACTCCCAACTTGTTATCCCTATTACGTTGTATGCTTTTTCTCTTTTTCTTTCTTCTTTTCTTTTCTCTTCTTTTCTTTCTTTTTCTTTTTTTTTTTTTTTATAAGAGTCTTATATTACTTGTAGCCAGTTCTTATCACCAGTACATTTCTTTTAGAGTTTATATGAGGGATTTAGAAATAGGTTTGTCTTTGAGGTGAATGTACTGGCTGCTATTAGGGCTCTATGTTTTAAGAAGTGCTTTTATTTTTTCCCATTCAAATACTTATTACTTCAGCATACTCTTTGGATATCATTTTTCAGAAATAGTTTAATTAATTGAGCTTATTTTAAGGAGAAGAGATGGTAATATATATCAACTCAAGTTTTTTTTTGTTTTTTTTTAACAAGACTTTACTCACATGCTATATAGATCTTAGTGTCGTATTTGATAGGAATCAATATTTGAGCAGAATACATAGAGTAAACTTGCTTCATAGTTTCTCCTGGTATGAGTCCTATTACTTCTTGTTTGTTACTTCAACTCACTTGATAAGTGGACATAAAAATTGTTATGTTTATGCCCACTTTATGTGGACAGAAAATTTGTTAATAGGATTTCTTTCTAGATGACTTTAATAACATAGCTAGACTTCTAACACTTTTAATATAGTTCAATGTATAATTGACCTGGAATTGTGAGACAGTGCTACTGAATGAACATTATACTCTCTTAGGACAGTAGGTCACAAATTGAAAATCATTATTGACAAGGCTGTGAGAGAGTCAGCCTAGCTAGATCATTCTCAGATCGCTACTTGATTTTTTTTTATAATGATACGATATAGTTTATTATAAACAATCACATAGTCATTGTAAAGATTAAAATAGTTTAGAACAAAGTAAAAAGTAAAATTGTTTCCAATACTTACCTACTTTAATTCCAAAGAGATAACTACTAATATTGATATCCTTCTGGAAGTTTTTAATTTACAAACATGCAGAGTATGTATGTTTGTTTATTTCTGTATAATGGTTTTAGAATATATGTCTTATGAAAATACCATGTTTTGTTTTACATAGATTATACTGTTTATATGGTTTTGAAAATTGCTATATTCATTTAAAACACATCTTGTAGAAATTTTATGTTGTATATAAAACTGGCTTATTTTAAAATATTTTTAGTGTTTATTTGTTTTAGATAGAGAGAGAGAGTCTGAGTGGGGAAGGGGCAGAGAGAGAGAGGGAGACACAGAAGCTGAAGCAGGCTCCAGGCTCTGAGCTGGCAACAGAGGCTCGAACTCCCAGACCATGAGATCATGACCTGAGCTGAAGTCGGATGCTTAACCGACTGAGCCACCCAGGTGCCCCTAGCTTATTTATTTTAATGACTGATTAAATGATGTGCCATACTTAAGGCCATACTGATAGATATTTATGTTATTACTAGATTTGTTTGAAGTAATTGTGAAAGGATCATCTTTATATATGGATATAGACATAGATGCCTATATATATGAGCATGTTTCTTGTATTTGTCTATATGTACCTGCAAATTTGTAACACCCTTTCTCTAGTGGTATGTCTTTTTATTGAAATACAACATTTATACAGAAAACTTGTAAGGAATTTTCTCAAAAGTGAACATCCTTGTATAACCACTGCCCAGATGAAGAAGACATAGAACATTACCAGTTTCTCAGAGGCCCTCTCCCTTTTGAATCTATCTTAGTCACAACGTTTTCCTAATTCCTAAAGATAACCACTACCATAACACTTTTAGAATGGCCTATTGGTTTTACCCGATTTTGCGCTAAATATAAGTAGAATCATACACTCTCCAGTTTCTGATTCCTTTGGTTCAGATTGTGAGATATATCCATACATTATTACATGTAATAGTGGTTTATTCTTTATATAAGCATCATTTGTACAAATATACCAAAAATTATTCTAGTATAATAGGCATTTAGATTGTTTCAGGATGTGGGCCATTATGAAAAGTGCTGATGTGACTATTCTTGAATGTGTCTTTTAGTGCATGTACATACTCATTTTTGTTATATACTTAGGGTTGAATTTGATGGGTATGTATATATTCATCGTTAATAGATACTGGGAAAGTTTTCCTAAGTGGTTTTGCCAATGTATAGGAATTGCCACTATCCTTGATATGTGGTATTGTCAGTCCTTTTAATTTTAGCCATTTTGGTTCAGTAGTAGTATTGAAATGTGATTTTAGGTTGTGTGTCAGTGGTAACTAACAAAATTGAGGTTTTCTGTTTATTTTATACTTAACCTGCAGTTTGTATATTATGTGCTTGCTTATCTTTTGTCTGTTTTTTTGTTGTTTCTTTCTCTTACAGATTTGTAGTTCTTTGTTGGCGATCTAAGTAATCTTTGTATGTAGATCTTGTCTTTTCCACTCTGATTTGACTTTTTACTCTTTTGATAAACAGAAGTTAATATTAACATTCATGAAGTTAAGAAGTCTTCCTTTAGGTTATTATTTTATATATCCTATTTAAGAATTCTTTGCCTTCCTCAAGGTCAGAAAGATATTTTCTTTTGTTAACTTCTAGAAGCCTTATGGTTTTTCTCTCCCATTTAGATTAATAATCCATTTGCAGTTTGTATTTGCTGATGATGTCAGCTAGGCATCAAGGTTTATTTGATGGCTTTTTTCCCCACTCACCCATAGAAATTTTTCAGCTTCACTTTGCTGGCTTAATGTTTTTGTTCTTAGAACAACTTAGTATGTTAAGATCATGATAAACAGACTTCTCTGTGATTAATACTAAGGATTTTTACTAACACTGGATTTACCATCTTTTTAAGTTTATAAAGTAACATACTTGTTGGGAAAAGGTAAAAATTCTAAAACTATAAAGAAGATAACAAAATATTGCTTTAGTGTCACTACTCTAACATAATCACTACTAACATTTGGTTGTTACCATTTTAGTGTTTACTTTCTGTTTGTTTTTCTGTGTATGTATTTGTATTTCTATAAAATTTGCTACGTATGTATTTGTGTGTTTGTAAACAATTGTAAAATAGACTTGCCTACATAATTATATATTTACCACTCAGTCCATAAGCATTTCACTGTCATTAATATTATCCAAAATTAAGATTTTTTTTCATAACTGTATAATGTCAAATAGCTGTATTGTAAATTATCTCAGTATTTATTACTGGATATTTAGACTGTTTGCATTTTTATTTTTACTGTCTTAAAGAATGTTTTTATATGTAAACATTATTGCCATGTGAGATTATTTCTTCAGTATAGATTTCTTAAGGCTCTTGACATATCCTGGCCAATTTGTGGTCCACAAAGGTTGACCAGTTTATTCTCCCTCTAATAGTATATGAGATTCCCAACTCAGTATGTTTATAAATGATCTAGACTAGGAAATGGGAAAAAAGAATTCTAGATTTGTAATATGATGCTGAGGGGAAAAAACCAGCTGGACTTGTCTTAGGTTGGCAGTGAAGTAAATTAAAACATGTCTTTGGACAGGAGACTGGGATAATATAGCATATTGAAAGGTAGAGAATTTGGAAGGTTCTGATGTGAAATAAAAATTAAGTTATTTTTAGCAACATTGAGTTATAGATAATAGGATGTCTAAGTGGAGATGTTCTGTAGAAATTGTTAACCCTCTGTATCTAAGCAATTAGACATCTGTAATTGTTGGATAATTAATAACCACAAATATTTGTTTGGAACTTGAAAGTTTTCAAAGTGTTCTTTATATAATCTCATTTGATTTTCTGTTGTTTATAAGCTGGGTATTGTTATTATCACGATTAAGAAATGAAGAAATGATTATGATAATGAGTGAGTGGAATCAAGAATCTGTTTACTTGGGGCACCTTGGTGGCTCAGTCAGTTAAGTGTCCAACTTCGTCTTAGGTCATGATCTCATGGTTCGTGGGTTCAAGCCCCGCGTCCGGCTCTGTGCTGACAGCTAGCTCAAAGCCTGGAGTCTGCTTCAGATTCTGTTTCTCCCTCTCTCTCTGACCCTCCCCTGTTCATACTCGCTTTCTCTGTTTTTCTCTCTGTCTCTCAGAAATAAATAAAAAACATTAAAAATTTAAAAAAAAAAAAGAGTCTATCTACTATCCACTGCTGTGTATTGTAGTTGATACTTCCCATATATAATCTCTTTTAACTCTGCAGAATTCTGTGAGGATTAGTTCCTCCATTTTACATGTGAAAAAAGTTCCAAATGACTAAATTTTAGTTTAGTTTCACACTGCTGATATTACTTTTTGGAATTAGGTTTTATTTCCTTTAATGCCCCACCTAAGCATTTCTTGTTTTTCTTTACTACTTCTGGAAGTCAAGTTCAGCCAGATAGTAATTGGAAGAGGTGGGACTGAAACTCAAGTCTTTTTCTTCACGTAAATATTGATGATGTTTTGTCCACTTTGTTATTTTTTCAATTATTTTCTTTCCCTTTCATAGTAGACATTCTAGAGCCACTAGAATTCTNAGCCCCCCAACACTCCCCCCCCCCCCCCATGTTCTGGCAACAAGCAAACTGTAGTTCATATTTGGAGAAATAAAGTGTGCAAAATTTATTTTAAATGAAGTTTTAATAATATTTATTAAGAAGCTGTTATAGTAATGGAAATAATACTGGACTAAACAATACAAGATCTTGGTTTAAGTCCTAGTTTTTGAAATATAATATAGCTCGGGTAAGACACTTCCCTGAAGTTTTAGATTCTTTATTGGTAACATGAAGATAATAATTCACAGATCACAGCAGTTAGGATTTCAGTTGCTAGATTTGAAAGATGGGTTTAAATTTTGATTTTCCCTCTTGAGGGGATTTTAGACAAGTAACCATTCTGGGCCTTAGTTTTCTTATTTTTAAAATGGGATGAAAATAGTGTTATTGTGGGGCACCTGGGTGGCTTAGTCGGTTAAGCGTCCGACTTTCGCTTGGGTTATGATCTCACAGTTCGTGGGTTCGAGCCCCGCATCGGGCTCTGTGCTGACTGTCAGCCTGTTTCAGAGTCTCTGACTCCCTCTGTCTCTGACCCCCCCCCGCTCTCACTGTCTCTCTCTCTCCCAGAAATAAAAAAAACATTTAAAAAAATTAAAAAAAAAAAGAAAAAAGAAAATAGTGTTATTGTGAGATTAAATGTAATACAGTATACAAGCTAGAGATCATGTGCTTCCCCAATTCCACTACCATTGTATCCTTAGCACCTAGGACGACAGTGCTTGGCACACCGTAGATGGTAGAGAAATTTTCATTTCTCATGCGGAGGAGGAGGAATCATAAATTTATAGAAGACCATATAAATGCTGACTTTTTTTAAAGCAGCATTATTGAGGTTTAATTGATACAAAGAAGATCTTCACATATTTAATATATACACTGTGATAACTTTGGGTGCTAAGTACTTTTGTATTTAGTTTTCTTTTGATTTTGTAATAATTTTACGTTTATAAAAAGATTGTAGAAATAGTGTAGAGTGCATATAAGCCCCCTAATGTACTTATCAAGACCAGGAAGTTAATGTTGGTAAACTACAGAATTTCATTTGTTTATCCCCTAATAATCCTTTTTCTGTTTGAGGATTCAATTTAAGATCATACACTGCATTTAGTTTTTGCATCTTCTTAAGTCTCCTCCATTCTGTGGCAATTAATTGTCAGTCCTTCCTTGTCTTCTAGGATCTTAACACTTGATATGTTATTGACCAGTTATCTTGTAGAATGTCTCATAGTTTGAGTTTGATATTTTCTCATGATTAGATTGAAGCTCTGCATTTTTGACAACCCCACAGAAGTGATGGTGGTACATGATGTGGATATATCTTATTACTGGTGATACAAACCTTAATTCTTATTTAAGGTGGTATCTTCCAGATTTCCCCATGGTAAGGTAACTACTTTTCCCTTTGTAATTAACAGATATCTTTGAGTCTCTTGACTTTTCTTCAGATTTCTACCAACTGATTTAACATCCATTGGTGGACCCTGCTGGTCATAGTTATTAATGTGATGTTTGCCTAATTGTGATTTTGTATTTTCCTCTTTCCTGCTGTATTTATGTTAATTGTAGCGATCTCCTATTAATTGCCTATTAATTTTTTCAGTTAGTTTATATCCGTATGGATATTCATTTTATTCTATGGGTTACATTCCAGTGCTGGCATTATTTATTTTGTTGCTCAAGTTGTTCTAGCTTTGTCTTTTAAGAGCTCCTCCAGACTGGTTCTTATGTCCTTTTGACATGTGATGATCCTTTTTCTAGCTCTTCAGTTTTGGTACCACAAGATGTTCCAGGGCCCTCCTCTGGAATTAGTCACTTTTCCACTGAGCCCCAGTTGCTTTTATTTGATAAATGGCTTTTAGAAACTAAGTTCTGGGTGCTAGATGTGTTAAACACCATTGCCCCTTGGTAATCTCACCAAACAGAGCCAGGAAATACATATATGTCCACTAACCCATACATACATCTGTACTAATTTCTTTATGTTAGTGAAGTCCGGGCATCTGTATTTTAAGAGGTTGAATTGAGAAGAGGAAGGGGATGCAAACTATAGTTAAGAAAGAACTATAATTTCTGGTCTTATGACCCTTTTACTCTTAAAAAAAATTTTGAGTGCTACTAATAATTCTTGCTTACTTGGTTACATATATCATATTTTGGTATTTTGGAAATTAAAGCTGAGAAATTAAAATTTTTATTTATGTATAAATAACAGATCGATTGCAAAGTTAACTTAGAACATATTTTTTAAAAGTTATATGGGCAGATCATTGGCTAACTGCTCCTCATTAATTACAGTATTTTTTCTGCCTCTTAAACAGAGGCTTTTTTTTTTTTTTAATGTTTTATTTATTTCTAGGAGAGAGAGAGAGAGAGAGAGACAGCGTGAGCAGGGGAGGGTCAGAGAGAGAGGGAGTCACAGACTGAAACAGGCTCCAGGCTCCGAGCTGGCAGTCAGCACAGAGCCCGACGTGGGGCTCGAACCCATGAACTGCGAGATCATGACCTAAGCGAAAGTCGGACGCTTAACCGACTAAGCCACCCAGGTGCCCCTATCTTTTTTTTTTTTTTAAAGTGTAGTTGGCACACAGTGTCACATTAATTTCAAGGGTATAACAGTGATTCTTAACAAGCCTGCATGTTACTCTATGCTTTCCATAAGTGTAGCTATCATCTGTCACCATACAATACTATGACAACACCACTGACTATATTCCCTATGCTGTACTTTTTATTTCTGTTACTTATTCCATAACTGGGAGCCTGTACCTCCCACTCCCCTTCACCTGATTTTGCTCAGTCCCCCACCTCCCTTCCTGCTGGCAATACTCATTTTTGTCTCGGTATTTATGGATCTGTTTCTGCTTTTTCGGGTTTTTTTTCTTTTTAGATTTCTCATAGAAGTGAAATATCTTTCTCTCACGTGTTTCAGTTAGCACAATACCCTGTAGGTCTATCCATGTTGTTGCAAATGGCACAATCTCATTCTTTTTTTATGGCTGAGTAATACTCCATTGCGTGTACAGGTAGAACATCTTCTTTGTCCATTTATGTATGGTTGCTTCCATATGTTGGCTACTGTAACTAGTGCTGCAGTAAAGATAGGGGTGCATATACCTTTTCAAGTTAGTGTTTTTTCTTTCTTTGGGTAAATAGCCAGTAATGGAATTACTGGATTGTAAGGTCTTTCAGGGTTGTTGTTTTGTTTTGTTTTTTCCAGTTTTTAATTTTTTGAGGAACCTCCTAGTCTTCCACAGTGGCTGCACCAATTTATATTTCACCAGCGGTACACAAGAGTTTCTTTCTCTCCACATCCTCACCAACACTTGTTATTTCTTTTCTTTTTGATTCTAGCCAGGCTGACAGATGGGAAGTGATATTTCATTGTGATTTTGATTTGCATTTCCCTGATGATGAGTGAGCATCTTTTTGTGTCTGTTGGCCATCTGTATGTCTTAATTGGAAAAAATGGTTATTCAGATCCTCTGCCCACTTTCTAATTACTTGTTTTTGTTGTTGTGTTCTTGTTTTTATAGTATTGAGTTATAGAAGTTCTTTATATACTTAGGATATTAATCCCTTATCCTAGATCTCTTTTGTAGGTGTCTTCTCTCTTTCCATAGATTGCCTTTTCATTTTGTTGATAATTTCTTTTGCTGTGTCAGAGATAATTTGGTTTGGTGTAATCCTAATAGTTTATTTTTGCTTTTATCTTCCTTGCCTGAAGAGACCTATCTAGAAAAATGTTTCTTGACCAGTCAGTGTCAAAGAGGTTACTGCCTTTCTTCTAGGAGTTTTACAGTTTCATGCCTCACATTTAGGTCTTTCATCCATTTTCTGTTTGTTTTTGTGTATGGTGTAAGAGAGTGGTCCAATTTCATTCTTTTGCGTGTAGCTATCCAGTTTTCCCAGCACCATTTATTAAAGAGACTGTCTTTCTCCCATTGTATATTCTTGCCTCCTTTGTCCTAGATTATTTGACCGTATGAGTGTGGATTTATTTTTGGGCTCTATTCTGTTCCATTGATCTATGTGTCTGTTTTTGTGCCAGCGCTATACTGTTATGATTACTATAGCTTTGTAGTATATCTTGAAATCTGGGATGGTGATACCTCTATCTTTGTTCTTCTTTCCCAACGTTACTTTTCATATCCAGGGTCTTTTGTGGTTCTGTAGTCTACATTTTAGAATTATATGTTCTACTTCTGTGAAAAATAACATATAACATATTTTTAGTGAAACGTAACCTTGTTTTCGAAAACAAAAAATTTAGAATTTGTTTTACAGTTATATAAATATGTATATTATCTGGCTTATTGTAACATAACTGGATTCCCATATATGCTAATACATTCAGTCTGTGGTGACATCACATGTTAGCTTCTGGAAAATGCCAGTCCGTACTCAAGAGAGGAGAGTTTAAAAAAAACCCCAGATATTATTATGAAAGTATTTTTAATCTCATGACCACCTGAAAGGATGTCAGGGACCTTCAGGAGTCCCTGGACCACACTTTGAAAACCATTGGTAAAGATGTACTGAAATTCTTACAAAACGAAGGTACATATATACTGGAAGGATGAATTTGGAAGAATTTTTATGAAGAACAGGAGAGAACTTAAGTCGTGATGTTATGGTAGTTGAAAGAATGGAATGTCCAGGTAGGATGGGGGTGGATCAGCACTGTTTCAGGTGAGATAAATTGATTTGAGCACTTCGTCTACTTCATCTTATGGTTATCTGATTTATAAGTTGCTAGTATAGCATCCAAAATACAGATTTACAGTAAGAAATACAGAGAAACAGACTAGAATGTTTGCTGTGAACTGTGGATCCCTGAATCTTTCAAAATCAAAAGATAATGATGACTTCCTTAAACAGTGGCAAACGTAGCTCCTTTCAAAATTTTGAATGCAATTGTGGGTCAGGCAGAAGGGAGAGTTAAGAGATCATGAATCACACAAAGGCCTGTTCCATCACTGCTTTGCTTTTCCTCCTTGCCCTATTCAGTGACTTAGTGAGCTTAGAATTAAAAATACTCCTGTTGACCAGTTACATTTAACTGTTCTTGCCAAAACTACCCTGGAAATAGACACAATACATACATCCACACACACAGATACACTCTTGGTCTTAACATTCTCTTTTTCTGGACTCCATGAATATTCCCCTCAAATACTGCTAACATTCGTTCTTTAGGCAGTATGTTGCAGTGTAGTTGATTGTGATCTCTTTTTTCTTATATTCAAACACTTGTTATATTTGTGGTCACAATGATTTAATGTTTCCTAAGCAATACTTTGGAACAGTTCCCTTCTAGTGATAAAACACATCCTTTTTATATGGCTGTATACTTCTACTCTCAGAATAGTCATTTTTCTAAATTTGGGGCTAGATATTTTGCCTATGTTCTTTTTTTTTTTTTTTTTTTAAGTTTTTTTTTTTTTTTTTTTTTTTTAAGTTTATTTATTTTGGAGAGAGAGCACACGAGTGAGGGAGAGGCTGAGAGAGAATCCCAAGCAGCATGGAACCTGATGCAGGCTTAAACCCATAAACCGCAAGATCATGACCTGAGCTGAAACCAAGAGTCAGATGCTTGACTGACTGAGCCACCCAGGGACCCCTATTTTGTCAATATTCTTAACATAGATTATTCTTTGTAAAAATTTGTCCACAAGAAGAAGGAAATTGTTAGAAAAATTTTGGTTCATAAGAAATGACTTTATATGGGAACTGTAAGTATGCTTTTAGGCAGAGATAACACAGCTGGTGGAATAGGAGAAATTATTTTAGAGAGGCAGTGAAGCAGCAGAGCCTTGTAGATAGATAGGAATGAAGTCAGTAGCACAGAGTAGAGAGGAAATTGAAAATTGAACATATGGCTCCAAAAATGGAAAGGAGGGGTGGTAAGGACGGGTACTTCTGCCAAGTGATCTAGGTCTTTTCTGTGAAGTATATCATCTAGAATCTAGAAAGCTGAGCTGGGGAGATTATAATTGATACCATGGGCAACAAGGATTCCTCACTAGATTCCCCACTAGGGATATGACCAAAAAACAATTTTATATTAAGTTTTTCCATGGGAGAATGTATGGGGGAGATGATAATGCCCTAAAGTAGCAAGTTGGATAAAGTTAATTAGAGTGAAATGGATGTTGCTGGATATAGATGGTAGGATATGGAGAATAAGGAGAAGGAAGAGTCCAAAATGAAACTAAGGGACTCATCATCTTTCCTGGGAGCTGTGAGTAGAGGGTAGACTAAAATGGGCAACCCTTGGGCAACTGGGTGGCTCAGTCGGTTAAGCGTCTGACTTCGGCTCAGGTCATGATCTTACGGTTTGTGGGTTCAAGCCCTGTGTCGGGCTCTGTGCTGACAAATCAGAGCCTGGAGCCTGCTTCAAATTCTGTGTTTCCCTCTCTCTCTGCCCCTCCCTTGTTCATGCTCTGTTTCTCTCTGTCTCCATAATAAACATCAAAAAAAATTTTTTGATAGGACAACCCAAATGAAATATTTACTCATTGCACACTATGTCTGGCAACATTATTTTAGTACATTTCTCATTTGTCGTATTACTTATTAGCATTATTGAGTCTGGATGAAAGAAGTTGGGAAGGGTAGCAGGTTTGAAAGGAAAAAAATAAAAGGATATGTAGATAAACCTGCAGCTCTGATTAAGTCTTTTGTTTCATCCACGAAGCCTTTTGCGGTTGTTTCCAATCTCATTAAGTTTTCCCTTTGATTCCTGCCTTTATTCCCTGTACCATTCATTTAGGTTGAGTGCGACATGTGCTATCTTGAATTGCTAGGTGGTTTTTTAGTTTTTTGTAATGCATCAGAACTCCCCATGTACGTTTTTAAGGAGTAAAAATGGAGAATGGCACCTTATATTTAGGATATATTCTCAGTATCTAGAATTATGCTGTGTACATATTTGAATTTTAGTAAATTTAAAGTTTTTGTATTATTTTATACTGAGTTTAGCACACAACAAGCAAGTATTTAATAGCTGTTACACGAGTAAAGCTATTACAAGAAATCCCAAAGAATATCTTACTTGTAGGTATCAAGATAAAATACAAGAGCATGAAATAGTTAAATATAAAGTAGGATCGTTTGTTTATTTTTGGGCCAGGAATGAAATAAGTCTTGAAAAAGGGTCATTCTGGATTCTGATGACAAGTTACTAGTGATTATGGGAATCAAGGGAAGGATTTTTTCAATGTACAGACACCTCTTTATATTTAAAATTAGGAGAATGAAGTGAGAAAGATCAATTTATGAAGAAAACCTCAGGATAATTAAGAGATACATTTTATTTTTTTTTTTAATTTTTTTTTTAATGTTTTATTTATTTCTAGGAGAGAGAGAGAGAGACAGCGTGAGCAGGGGAGGGTCAGAGAGAGAGGGAGTCACAGACTGAAACAGGCTCCAGGCTCTGAGCTGGCAGTCAGCACAGAGCCCGACGCGGGACCCGAACCCACGAACCGCGAGATCATGACCTAAGTGAAAGTCGGACGCTTAACCGACTAAGCCACCCAGGCGCCCCAAGAGATACATTTTAGAAGTAGCAATAAAGAATCACCTTTGGGCTGTGGCAAGGGGTGGGAAGCATGGCACTGTAAGATTCTACCTTTTCTAAGGATCCTGTGGAAGAAGAGGAGTATGAGAGGTAAATATGGGAGTCCTGCTTGATGGCTTCTCTAGTCTCAGAATGGGAGGCCTAGAGGGGGCTTCAAGTTTTCAGTAGAGAAATGCCTGCGTTTAGTCATATCTTAGGAAAGAAGGATAGTTAGGCTGATTGATGGTTTGATGCTATTTCTGGGTTGGTAGTGAGAACAGCTTTGAAATTCAGATCTCAGATGCAGGCATGAAGTTGTGCATGGGACAAGGTAGAAATGTAAAGCTTAAGTGATGAGGAAGAAACCAGAGTTTTTATTTTTTTATTTTTTTATTTTTTTTATCTGTCATATTTCCTAGTGTGTTGGTTTTCTTGATGCTCTCATGAGCATGTTTCAAAAATTTAACAAACCATTCTTTTTAAATAACACATATTTGCAGATGCCTGTTTGCTTTGATTAATTATACTTTGGTTTATTTTAGGTGAAAAGTAACAGTAAAAACTTAATTTTCTTGTAAAGACAGTTCTCAAGGAAAGAATAGACAACTTAGGGATGATTATTGTCTCTTTTGTCTTGCTTAAGAAATTTTCATTGTCTCCTTGGGCCAAAGAAGACTTCAGTTTTCTCAGGTCTCATCTTGTCTCATCTCCTCTGTCTCCTATTCCGTCTCCTCTTCCGTCTTCTCTCTCCTCTTCCGGCTTCTCCCCTCCCCTCCCCTTCCCGCTCCCCACTCTTCTCTTCCAACTCTTCTTAGCTGACTTAGCATCATATGCATCTCCTTATGGTTTGGAGTTACCTCCATCTTTTTTAAAGCACGTTAGGCTGGATCAGTATACTTTAGTGTGTGATTTATGTTATATAGAAAGGAGATTACTTTTACTTTATTCCATTTATGAGTAATAAGCCTGTTGGTGCACTCTAAAAATGTAAGTTTCTGTGTCTGACATTCACAATGTTTTGATCCATTGATACTTCTAGGTTTGAGTCTGCTTTCATATATTAAAACTGTGCCTTCTAATCGAAAAATGCTAGTACAAATACCATTTTCTGTATATGTGGACATAACTGAAAATTTTATTAATCTTTTTCACTCTTTGCACATATAGGCTCTTCCTTGGTTTGTGAGTATCTGCTAATTACAGAATTTATTTGTGAATTTGTCTTCTACTTCACTTGGGACTTTTGCTAAAAAGGATTCCTTTGTTTCTTAGTGCTGCATGCTACATTTTCATGGTTTCTTTGCAATATAGAAACTGGCAGAAATGTTGGAACTACTTTTTCATGCCCCTGCAAAATGGGACAGAGTCACTCAACAACTGCTTACATAGTCTGTAATCATTCTCCTGTCTCACACCCAACCTAAGTAGTTAGTTATATTTAGTTCACATCACTTCAGCGGTGGGAATATGTTTGTATTCCAAAGTCTTGTTGGTGGTGATTTTACCATTTTATTTTATGTTCCAAATAATGATACCAAAAGAAGCCCTAAGAGTGTTCACTTGTACTGTTCTGTAACCTGATAGAATTATTAACCAACTAATCACTTTCCTCCTGTTTTTATGTCAAGGTTCTCCTTGATTTGTGATTCTCATACTGCCTACCTACACTTCAGGAATTTATGAAAGCCTCCGATCCCTTATTTTGTCAGCCTGAACCCTAGCTTATGTTGCATTTTCCTAATGAACCCTTTCTGCATAGCTATGTTTTCCAACTTCACTGACTCTAAGATGTTTATAATCTTTTGCACCATTTTTTTTTTACTGTCTTTTGAAAAATGTAGCCACTGCATTGCATTCCCTGTATTATTATTAAGGAGTTATTTTTTTACTTTAGCTTATAAAGAACAGAGGTTTAGTCCTCCTGATTATGGAGGCTGGAAGTCCATGATCAGGGTGCTAGCCTGGTAGGGAGGTGCCTTCTTCCAGGTTGCAGACTTCTGTGTCCTTACATGGTGAAAAGGTCAGGATGTGTAATATATTTCAGAGCCTGTTGAGTTGAAAGGCTTTTAGTTTTAAGATTCTGATTTCATTTCAAGGATAGGTTGAAAATGTAGTACTAAAGAATGGATGACTAAGTGTCATCATCTGTGATGAGAATTGACGTTACCATTATTGATCTAAGAACCTTGGTGGGTTTTTGTTTTAGTACAAGCACCTATCTTCATATCTGTGAAAACAGATCTGAAGATGGAATAATGTTGACATCTTAATGTTTACTTTAGCATTTTTTGTTGTTGTTGTGTAATTAGTATCCTGTCTTACACATAGCAGTGACCTAAAGTTATATGCAGTTCTGTAAACATCTTTATTTGGTGATAGTTTAATGCACAGGTCAGGAAAATACAGGCTAAGCTAAAATACTTTCAGTTTTGAGTTTAAAGGTAATTAAATTCACATTGTTTGACCTTTGTTTTGATGTAGATTGCCTTTTAGGATTTTTGTGTTGTTTTCATATTTTCTAAATCAAGAGAAAGCCTACTGTAAAGTCTAAATACTCCTTCATCCCCCAGTATTATACTGAATTTTCGAATTAGGACCCTTCAGTATCAATTTCCTTAAATATGGGAGTGAAATTGATGTTAGTTTCTCCTGACTTCTACTTTATTCTGTGGTCTGATAATCCTTTCCCAGGATGTCTTTAATCTTCTCTTCTAGGTGGATTTTTGTAAAATCTTAGTTTATTTCTCAGCTTATATACTTTTGATTATTATTATTCTGTTTCCTGTTAATGAACTCTTCAACACATTGTTTACTGGCGCACACACGTAGATGATCATTTTGGAAGCACTTATATATGGGTTTAGCAAAGGATTAACCGTGCAGTGGCTTTGCCACAATCCACTTTTTGTTTATTTCTAAAATTGGCTTTTTTATTTTTAACAGATAAGTGTAAAGCAGGAAATTACTTTTACTGATGTGTCTGAGCAACTGATGAGAGACAAAAAACAAATAAGAGAGCCAGTAGACTTACAGAAAAAGAAGAAACGGAAACAACGTTCTCCTGCAAAAGTAAGAATTTATTAAGGTGGTCGTCCCTAACCTGTTAATACCAAACTGTTGGTTGATCTTATGGGCAGGAACCTAGCTGGATCATAAGGCAGACAAAATTTTATGTGGCTTAGTAAAGTTAGAATGTTGTATCAGCATCACCAGGAGAATGGGATGCATGTCTGCATGGAGGTAGTGGGCCATTGGTTTCCATTTTTCCACTTTTTTCACCGTATCTTTTGTTTTTTTTTTTTAAACAAACTTTTCTTTTTCCATTTCTCTCTTATTTGCTGTTGCTGCTTATTCATATTAATTTTACTGATTTTGATTTTATAATTTCAGGAAAATTCACCAGTTACTCATCAGGGAAATGTGGGATACCTATCCTAGAATGTAAGCTCCATGCCTGGAATAGTAGGCGTAATAGACCCTTAATAAATACTTGATGGGTAAATGATGGATTAGTAAATAAATGACCTACTAAACTAGTAGTAATTGTCACCTTTTTTTCCATCTTCATTATGGTAATAGTTGACTATAGGTGGCATTTTGGTATTCCTTTATTTTTTTTTTTTAATTTTTAAAAATGTTTTATTTTTTTCTGAGAGAGAAAGTGTGTGTGAGCAGGGGAGGGTCAGAGAGAGAGGGAGATACAGAATCTGAAACAGGCTCCAGACTCTGAGCTAGCTGTCAGCACAGAGCCCGATGCGGGGCTTGAATCATCAAACCATGTGATCATGACCTGAGCCGAAGTCAGATGCTTAACTGACTGAGCCACCCAGGTGCCCCTGGTATTCCTAAGAAGTATCTGAACTCTGAGCAGTATGTTTACATCTTTATAGTTAGTTTTCAAATTTTGTTTTCCCTCATAGCGAAGGATTTTTTTAATAGGGTCATATTATATAATAAGACCTAATTTTGATGGCTACTTGTTTTAGCATTTGTGATTTAGATAATCATCATTATTTATATATTTTGTCTGTTTTTGGACTCAGTGATGCGCTAGAGCCAGCTTTGTATATAAAGGTTAATAGGTTCACTTTCCTGATTTTTTAACAGTGTGAGCAGTGTGAGAGTGATTTTTACATTAAGGTTATTAGCGTTTTTGTTTTTTTTTAATGTTTTATTTATTTTTGAGAGAGAGATAGAGGCAGCATGAGCAGGGGAGGGCCAGAGAGAGAGAGACAGAATCCGAAGACAGGCTCCAGGCTCTGAGCTAGCTGTCAGCACAGAGCCCGATGCGGGGCTTGAACCCACGAACCGTGAGATCATGACCTGAGCTGAAGTCAGACGCTTAACTGACTGAGCCACCCAGGTGCCCATTAGTGGTTTTAATAAAGATATCTTTAAAGGTGCCTGGGTGACTCAGTTGATTAAGTGTCCAACTTCAGCTCAGGTCATGATATCACGGTTTGTGGGTTCGAGCCCCGCATCCGGCTCTGTGCTGACAGCTAGCACAGGGCCTGGAGTCTGCTTCAGACTGTGTCTGTGTCTCCCTCTCTCTCTGACCCTCACTCACGCGGTTTCTCTCTCTCTCTGTCTCTCTCTTTCTCAGAAACAAACAAACAAAAACATTAAAAAATTTTTAAAAAGATATCTTTTGATATGTCACATTATATTCAGGGATTGCTATGTTGGAAAAGTTGTGTTCTCATTGCCTTCATTTGCCACACAAAACTTTCTTCCTGCCATAACTATTTGCATATTACATGTTTTCATGTTTTGTGGAATGCCTTTCTCCTTTGTTTCTTTTCTTGGGGTTAAATTTTTCCCCAGTGACCTATCTGATATTCTTTTTTTGTTGTTTTTGTTACATTAATGAACAAATCAAGTTCTTCATATACAGAAAAATACAAGGTTTTGAGAAAAAATTTAATTTATAAAATTGCAGTAGAGATTATGTTACTTGGAGCTCACTGCCACTCTGTGGGGAATACAGTCTTTTAAAAAAAAACAGAAACTATGATTTGTGTTAGTTCTACATTCTCCTTGCCATTGCCATTTGTTTTCCTGATGCTATTATTGAGTGTAAGGTATTCTGAAATTCTGACTAAAATTCAGATTGTTATCTTCTAGTAGGGTGTTATTTGGGATCTTTATTTGGTGATATGTTCTAGGTGTTTGTAAATACAGATCAGATTTTTAGATGTTTAAAGCGATTTTGCTTGTCTGATTTGTAGATTCATTTATAATGTATTTGAAGTATATTTCTATGTAATTGCTAGATAACTGATTTGGCCTATCTTAAGTATACTACATGGCAAGAAAATGTTTTGAGGTCTTTTTAGGGAATTCTTAAGGGAGTGAACTAATTAGGAATAATACGTGAGAGATGAGGGTTTGAGAATAACAAAAACAATGATTTAATTTATTTTTATTTATTTTTTAAAATATTTTTTAAGTTTATTTATTTATTTTGAGAGAGAAAGGGCAAGTGGGGAGGGTCAGAGAGAGGGAGAGAGAACTCCAAGCAGAACCCACAAACTGCAAGATTATGACCTGAGCTGAAGTCAGATACTTAATTGACTGAGCGACCCAGGTGCCCCCAAAAGCATTGATTTTAAATTGTCCTGACATGTTACGTGTTACAGAGAATGGTTTGGGATGGTTTTTAACACTAGTCTGCAGTCTCCAGGTGAATGATTTTTGTGTCTGCAGTCTTAGAACTTTGAGGTGAGACAAAACCAGTGTGTTACTTTACCTTTTCTCATTTGTTTTAAGTAATCTACCCTTAATATATTTCATTAAAGTAACTGTCTCTGCCTTTTTATAAGAGAAAAAGGTTATCTCCTGTTTATAAATGAAAGTGTTGTTTGTTTTAAATTCCTTAAGAACAGTTTTAAGTTTCTCAAAGAATTATAATTTATTGTGCTTAGAAGACTCCACTTTCCCCCAGACCTTTCCCAGATCTTGAATTTTGTTATTATGAATATTTTTAGTGTGTGCCATCATTATATTAGACTGGGGATCTTATATAGGAAATATAACTAATGTGATAGACTTTTAGTTAAAAACTAGAGCTTCTACATTCATATAAATGTGGCTCCTTTCAAGATAAGCTTTGTAGTAAGAAGTACTGTATTGTTACGCCACGTTTAGGTGCCGGATTTTAAGCAGTAATTGCTTTCTAAGCCTTTATCATATGGCAAAGCCATGTCATCTTAAGGTAGATTTTATACTTGAAAATTGCCAAAGTGCACTGGGCAACATCTCTGAAGAAGAGGGTGGTCAAACTAGGGAATGTTAGCTAGGTCAAGTTATTTGGTACTATCCTGGATTAAACTGTTTTATGAAAGTAAATTTTCTACATAATAAAATCTTGTCACTTTTAAATGTCAAGTTTAATTTTTACCGTTTCATTGGAGATTTTTAATGTGTTGTTTTCTTTTTAAATATAATACATTTGAACTATAATTCCTAGTCTAATGTCTGTGATGATGACATAAATATTTACAGAAATTGTTATGTATTCTAATGAAGCCCTTTGGGAGGATTTTTAGATATTAAGGCTTTTCCCCTCTTACCCTGAAAACTCCTGACTAGTAGACTTTAAGTATTTTTTGACTTCTTATAATTGCCTCATTGTCTCATTTTTTAATGACATACTGTTCATTTTTATGTTGCTATACTTAGTTCCATTACTCCTTTGAATCTCATTCTGTTGTGTTGTGGATTAGGACTGTGGAGAACTGAAGTTATTAGAAATGTGTGAAAAGTCTTAATAAACTTAATTCATTCTCGGTACATTCATATTAGTGGGGCTCCTCCTGGCTCTCATTAGAATCATCTATAGGGCTTTTCCAGTTTAAAAAAAATTCTTTTTAAGTTCATTTATTTATTTTGGGAGTCTGGGGCAGAGAGAGAGAGGGAGAGAGAGATCCTAAGCAGGCTTCTAACTGTCAGCACAGAGCCTGATGCGTAGTTTGAGCTCATGAACTCTGAGATCATGACCTGCACCAAAACCAAGAGTTGGACCCTCAACCGACTGAACCATCCACACACCCTGCCCTGGCTTTTCCAGTTTTAAATACCCAGGCTTCATCCCTGGGGATTCTTGTTGCGAGGATTTCCATTTATGCTTTAAAAGAGTCCAAGGCAGTTGTGACTTACGTTTAAGCATGAGAATCTCAAGTCTTAATACCAGAAGTTTCTGGACAAAATGAGACACCACTTTGATACTGACTTCTTAGGTGAATTAGGAAGTAATGTTTCACACCACAGAAAATTTTTATGAGTATTGAGTTAACATCAATGAACTCTAAAAATCTTTATTTTTATTTTTTTGATGTTTATTTAATTTTTAATTTTTATGAGACGGCAAGCATGAGCAGGGAAGGGGCAGAGAGAGAGGGAGACTCACGCAGATTCCACATGGTCATTGCACAGAGCCTAACACAGGGCTCAACCCCACGAAACCGTGAGATCATAACAGCAGCCAAAATCAAGAGTCAGATACTTAGCTGACTAAGCCACCCAGTCACCCCTATGTATTTGTTTTTGAGAGAGAGCACAAAGGGGGTTGGGGCAGAGAGAGGGAGACAGAGAATGCCAAGCAGGCTCTGCACAGTGCCAAAAGCAGGACTCTATCCTATGAATCGTGAGATTATGACCTGAGCTGAAATCAAGATCGGAAGCTTAATGGACTGAACCACCCAGAAGCCCCTAAGAATCTTTTTCAGTAAAATATAACAATGTTATCATAATTTAGTATTGTATACATTTTATAGGTTTTTTCAGATGTCTTAGTAATTGAATGAGATAGAACAGAGTACTTTTAATTGCTTACTTATTCTGAAATGTGTCTCCTGTTTCGTTCTCTCAGCAAACAATTTGGTTGTCTGTTATATGCCAGAATCTCTTAACAAGTGCTGAAGAAGGGAACTATGTTTGTTATAACACTTTAGGTTGTCTATGTAGAAATTGATTATTAAAAGTTGTGATGAACTCAAAAAGGATAGAATATTCTACAAATCCCATAGATTGTAAATTATCTAAACAATCCTTTCTCATTAATTTATTATACACTATTGGTTCCCAGAAAAGATTTGTGATTTTGGTATCAAAAAGATCTTAAATTGAATTTTATAAAATAAGAAAACTTAATTAAAGGGGACAGAGAAATAGATACACAGGCATTTGTCATACTTTCTCTGATGCATTAACTTGATTGTGGAAGAAGTAGTTTTGAAGCTGAAGAACTGCTTATAAGACCAGGACAGAAGTACAGAATAGTATTTAAGAAAAATGAGAAGGAACTTGAGTAAAAGAATGTATTAGTATTTTATTTCTCTGATTTCCCAGGGAGTTCTGTGTTCTGGGTAAATAATTTTCCCATAAAACCAGACCTTAACTTTAAAAAATATTTTGATGTAAACCTTTCTTTAAAAACTATCGCTTTTTTTTTTTTTTTTTGCCAAATATTTAGGGGACCTGAGAGAAACAACTTTTTCTAAAACTCATGGTTATTATGCTTAACATTAGTTATTGTACCATGCTTACAATATAGTGAATTTCATGTTCTGTCACTATCAGAGCTTATCATTTTAAATTATTTTTTATTTTTTAGTTTAGAGAAAGAATCATTTTTTTAATGTTAATTTATTTTTTGAGAGAGCAGGGTAGGGGTGTGAGGGGGCCAGAGGATCCAGAGTCAGCTCTGTGCTGACAGCAGTGAGCCCAGTTCAGGCTCAGACTTGTGGACTGTGAGATCATGATCTGAGCTGAAGTTGGACATTTAAGCAGTGAGCCATCCAGGTGCCCTAAAAGAGAGAATCTTAAGTAGGCTCCATACTCAGTATGAAGTCCGACACAGGGCTTAATCCCATGACCCCCGCATCATGACCTGAAAAGCTTGTCATTTTAACCAACTGAGCCACCCAGGTGCAAAGCTTGTCATTTTAAAATGAAATTTGTAATATATAAAATCTAGTATGAGAGAATTTAAAGCAAAAATGAACTATTGGGACCTCATCAAGATTAAAAGCTTCTGCACGGCAAAGGAAACAATCAACAAAACTAAAAGGCAACCGACGGAATGGGGAAAGTTATTTGCAAATGACATATCAGATAAAGGGCTAGTATCCAAAATCTATAAAGTACTCACCAAACTCCACACCTGAAAAAACAAATAATCGAGTAAAGAAATGGGTAGAAGATATGAATAGACACTTTTCCAAAGAAGACATCCAGATGGCCATGTGTCTACATGAAATGATGCTCAGCGTCCCTCATCATCAGGGAAATACAAATCAAAACCACACTGAGATACCACCTCACGCTGGTCAGAATGGATAAAATGAACACACCAGGAGGCTATAGATGCTGGTAAGGATGTGGAGAAATAGGAACCCTCTTGCACTGTTAGTGGGAATGCAAACTGGTGCAACCACTCTGGAAGACAGTGTGGAGGTTCCTCAAAAAATTAAAAATAGAACTACCCTATTACCCAGCAATAGCACTACTAAGAATTTACCCAAGGGATACAGGAGTGCTAATGCATAGGGGCACATGTACTCCAGTGTTAATCGCAGCACTTTCAACAATAGCCAAATTATGGAAAGAGCTTAAATGTCCATCAACTGACAAATGGATAAAGATGTGGACTACTACTAGGCAATGAGAAAGAATGAAATCTGGCCATTTGCAGCAACGTGGACGGAACTGGAGGATATTATGCTAAGTGAAATGAATCAGAGAAAGACAGATACCATATATTTTCACTCATGTGGATATTGAGAAACTTAACAGAAGACCAGGGGGGAGGGGAAAGGGGGAAACAGTTACAGAGAGGGAGGGAGGCAAACCATTAAGAGACTCTTAAATATTGAGAACAAACTGAGGGTTGATGGGGGCTGGGGGACAGGGGAAAGTGGGTGATGGGCATTGAGGAGGGCACTTGTTGGGATGAGCACTGGGTGTTGTATGGAAACCAATTTGACATATTTTTTAAAAATCTAGTATGGAGAGATAGTAAAAATCCTGAAGAATGAAAGTGACAGTGTGAGGGTGGGAAATCAGAGATAGCCAGGATGGTCAAGATGTTGTGGTGGTTATTGCCGTGTTATTTTGTTGTATGTCTCTGAGACTGCACTGTTCTTTCACTTCTATTTGGATTTGAAGAATAAAGAGAATTTTTAATTATTATTTTTAATGCTTTTTATTTTTGAGAGAGAGTACGTGCTAGTTAGGGGCAGTTGAGAGAGACACAGAATTGGAAGCAGGATCCAGGCTCCGAGCTGTCAGCACAGAGCCAGATGCAGGGCTCAAACTCAGAGAGGTGAGATCATGACCTGAGCCGGAGTCGGACACCTAACTGACTGAGCCACCCAGGCATCCCAGAATAAAGAGAATTTTAGAAGATCTCCTTCTCCACCCCCAGTTATAGTGAACTGACTCACAATAGATGAGAAATTTAAACCATCACCTCTACATTGTCTTTTGGGTTTTGCTGGTTTAGAAGATGGTTTAGATTGATTTAAGAATGTATGATGGGACACCTGGGTAGCTCAGGGCTCACTCAGGTAACGATCTCAAGGTTTGGTTTGTGAGTTCAGGCCTCACATCAGGCTCTGTGCTATCTGCATAGGCTCTGTGCTATCTGCACAGAGTCTGCTTGGGATTCTCTGTCTCCCCCCAACCCCTGTCTCTCTGCCCCTCCCCTGCTTGTTCTCTCTCTCTCTTTCAAAAAGAAACATTTTTTTTTAAAAATGTGTGATAAAACCTATAATCATTAGCTTAAAATTTGCTTTAATAAATTTGATAGTACATAGCAGTAGAGAATGGAGAAAATCATGTCTGCCTTTTCAGACAGTAAAACTTTTTCTCACTGAGAGGTGTCTGTATCTACTAATGGACCATGAGATTAACAAAGCGGATTAACTGAGGAGCTCCATTTGGTTTTAAAATTTTTTACTGAGAAATTCTCATTTAAATTTAAATTCTCTCTAAAACAGCTAAGAAAATCAAAATATGTTGAGTATTGTTTAGACTCTTAACTAATTTCTCCACTCATGATAAAGCCCAATTGCTGGGTCTGTATGCCATATTTCTTCAAAAGCAGGAGTGACAGGAGGCACGGTAAGTCATATGGAAATATTATTGCAGGCATTTTAGGATTTAAAGCTTGAAATTTAAAATCTTCGGTTGTAATCGTGCTCATATGTTGAGGAAGGAAAGCAAAAATATTTTATGATGGGGCGCCTGGGTGGCTCAGTCTGTTAAGCGTCCAACTTCAGCTCAGGTCATGGTCTCAGGTTCGTGGGTTCGAGCCCCACGTTGGGCTCTGTGCTGACTAGCCCCGCATTGGGCTCTGTGCTGACTGCCAGCTCAGAGCCTGGAGCCAGCTTCAGATTCTGTCTCCCTCTCTCTCCAACCCTCCCCTGATCACACTGTCTCTCTTTCTCTCAGAAATTAAAAACATTAAAATTAAAAAAAAAATTTATGATACTGATAGCAAGTGGGACTGCTAATGTCTAAGGCAAACAGATTTAACTGGTAGATCATCTTCTACCAAAAGATATTGAAAGGTTGTGAACAAGAACAGAGCCACATTTATACCAAGGGAGAAAATTTTGTGTATATTAATGTGCCATTTTCCACTGAGGGACTTTGTTCTTGGCATACCCCCTCTCAATGGCACTATTTAGTAACTTCCAGAAATTGAAAGGTATCACTTTTGGCAAAAATTTTAAAAAGAATAAAGTGGTGTTCAAATGAGGATGTTTGGTATGGGTAGCAGGTAGCCACGTCATTAGACATTTATAGTCTCACTGGGTTCCAGACACCATTTTGGATACTGGGATTATAGTGGTGAGTAAAACAACAAAAACAAAATTACATGGTTTTACTTAAAACAGATTACAAATTGGAAGAGCCACTGGTTTTCTGAGGCCAGGTGAATTTTACTCAGTGTCTTTTATACAAATATGGTTGTTATTCTGGCCTTAAAAAAGGAAGAAAAATTAAATAGAAAATGTCCCAAGAATTTTTCTGTCTTTAGACTTATAAACATGCTAGATTTTTCAGTCTTCTTATTCACAAGTCAGTGTTTCATCCATGAAATCCACCTTGAATCAAGGCTTGAATGAACAGTGCAAGGCAGCAGTACCTCCCATGCCAGAAAACGATGACCTAGGACTCCTTAACTCTTCATAAAAGGGCTTTTATACAGTCAGGGATGACATCCGTTTCACATTAAGTTACTTGGGCCAGATTTGTTCCTTACAGAGCCTTTCCTTGTGGTTGCTATGCCACAGAAAGCTATTGAGCTGCCATGGGCTTTGGCACTTGGATCCTCTTATTTGTTATCAACGTATGTGGAAAAATACCTGGTGCTCTGTTGTTTTTGGTTATGTTTTATATAAAATGCTTAACATCTTTTTGTTATTTATTTTATGTTAGAAATATTTTGAATCTTGTTATAAAAGATTTTGTGTTGTTTTGTTTTTCACTGTGTTAACGTGCATATTATTTTGTGACTTGGAGGGGCCCGAAAATTTTAAATTGGCCAGAGATAAAACTTTCTCTTCTCACTGACTCTCTCATCAGGAAGCTGTAACACCCCCTTCCATTCTCATGCCAAATGTTTCTCTTTATAACTCTGTTGTAGAGACTTTGAAGCATTGTTGACCACTTTGGCAGTTTGCCCAGAACCCAAATATCCTGTATAATTTACATAATAATTACCATTGATTTACATACAGTACAGGCTGAATTGTCTTCCTGAACTTAAAGTAAAAAAAAATTTTTTTTAATTAAGGCCTTTTTCCCTTTACCTCTCCTGTTTTCTCAGTTTGAGAAAGGGTCATAGCTGTGTTTACAGGCCCTAATCAGTTTCCACAGGCCTTTGTATTTCCTAAGCTGTTTCCTAGATATTTGTATCCTGTGTGGACACAATTTCAAAGCCCCCACCTCCAGTATTGTTTTCTCTCTTACTTGCTGTGTTCCTCCTGATCTGATCTCCTTTTCTTTGTTTCTTTTCTTCACATCATATTCTATCTCATTTCTTCTTTCCTCAATAATGAAAAAAAAAAAGGTTATTTATTTTTACTCTGCCATGCATCTGATGAGAGAGTCAGTTTAATGTATGGATATGAAACAAATGATTGATAAATTAAAATACATGAAACCCCAATGTGAGCTTCTCTCTGGCACTTCCTAAATCAGGCCTGCAATAGTCTCAACCTCAAGAAGCCCAGGAAGATAAGGTTGATTTCTTTGTCACTGCCTTCCTTCTCCATACCCATTCTAATATATTTCTCCAATAAATGTTTTAGGAGTGTGCTCAACAATAGTTTAGTAGTCCTAGAATAAATAACCTTAGAGATCCTAGTCTGAACCAGACTTGAAATTCTGTGCTAGATGACTTGAAAACTTATATTGCTCTTTTTCTCTTAAATAAAAGGGAGGCTGGGAATGTGACAGGTAGACATTTATATGGTTCAGAAGTGTTTAAAGATAAACAGCATAGAATCCTCCTCCCACTGTATTTCCTGTTTGCCAAGTTCCCTAGCCTTCATAACCAAGGCTACTATATATGTGTGATGTGTATCCTTCTTAAATATTATACGTATACAAATAGATAATATATCCTTGTATGTACTTTATTATATACAAAAATTTACGGAATTATGTACTAGATTCTAAACCTTGAATTTTTTACTTAATAAATCCTGGAACTTTTTCCATATAAGAATATAGAGAGTTTTCATATTTTATTTTTTACAACCACATAATATTAAATTTTATTCATTTTCCATGATTTATTTAACCAGTCCTATACTGATTGATATTTATGGCATATGTATATAAAACATAAAACTTTTATCCTATGTGCCAGTTTGAAATTGAAAATAAAGTTGTACTCATGCTAGCAGAGAGCACTTAATGAACTCTGTTAGATGTCAGCTTTGGAGAAGGGACAGAGTGCTGAGATCTTACTTAACTAGCTTCCAAGGTTTTACTAATGATTTTTATCATTCTTAGTCACATTGTACTTTCCTACAATTAATGATAACATTCTAATAACCTTTTCAAGTATAGGAAAAAGTGTCATAATTTCTGGTGACCATTGTTTACATTAAAAGGCATTACCTTGGGGTGCCTGAGTGGCTTAGTTAATTAAGCATCCAACTTTGGCTCAGGTCATGATCTCACAGTTCATGGGTTCAAGCCCCGCATCTGGGCTCTGTGCTGACAGCTCAGAGTCTGCAGCCTGCTTTGGATTCTGTGTCTCCATCTCTCTCTGCTCCTCCCCTATCCCCCATGCTCTGTCTCTCTCTGTCTCTCAAAAATAAACAAACATTTAAAAAATAAATAGGAATTAAAGGCATTGCCTTTTTTAAGTTAGTATTATGTTTTTAAAATTTGTTTTGTTTTTATCCTTTTTTTTTAAACTAGATCCTTACAATAAATGAGGATGGATCACTTGGTTTGAAAACCCCTAAATCTCACGTTTGTGAGCACTGCAATGCTGCCTTTAGAACGAACTATCACTTACAGAGACATGTCTTCATTCATACAGGTATTTCTTGAGTTAAAATGGGCTTATGGCCATTAAGAGATTATTATCTTTGCTATTTTCATCTTTGTGTAAATGTCATTCATTTCTAAGACTGTAGCTAACCTGGTATTTCAAATCAGAGATTTCATAGGCCAGAATATCAGAAGGAAACCAGGAAAAACTTTAAATGAGAAAACAGTGGGCATGGATGTGTGTAATTAATTATAATTATAATATTATATATAATATAATTAAACACTTATCTGGCTTAATGTGTTTTCAGCAAGAGAAACCGTTAAAGAATGTATTATTAAAAGCCTATCAACATTTATTTTGCTCTGAAAGATGTCCAGATGGAGTTTGAAATATGAAATTGGTAATCAGATACTAAAAAATGATAATTAAGAACATGACATTGTAGATAGCAGAACTAAAGACTAATCACAGATCCTTGAGGAAACAGACTAGACACGCAGGTTAAATTAAGGAATATGGGGTGGGAAGATAGAGTAGTAAAGTAGCTTTGATGAATTACTGGGACAATGTAGTATCCCAGAAACTAAAAGAAGAGCCAGTTCCAGGGAGGGTATAATCAGCAATGGCACAATCTTCATAGAGGATAGAGAGGGATAGAGAACTGAGGAAGAACCATTAGAATACATAGCAAAGAGAGCATGAGAAACTTTTAAGAAAGCAGAGTATAAGGGTTAAAGCACAAGTGGGTGGTGGAGAATTTGAGACATGGGGCAAACTACTCTTTTAAGAAGGTATGCTAAAAAGGAAGGAGAGAATAATAAGGTGGGGGAGTGTTTCAGGATTCTGGAAAGTTTGCAAAGAGCAGACCTGAAGAATACGTACAAGGAAAGGTTCCAGTAGAGAAGGAATGATTGAAGAGACAAGATTTAAAAAAAAAAAAAAAAAAAAGTTTGAAAGTTCTGAAGGTCCTGGAGAAAATAATTGAAAGGGCAAAAAGGGATAGTTAGCCATGGAGAACAAGGTGGGTGGATCTTCTTTTGGATAAAAAGGAAGAAGAGATGTTTAAGATACCATAGATAACCTGTAGAGTTCTTTCTAGCCTCCTGATTTTAAATTGTTTTTTTCTCTCCCTTCTTCCCTCTCTCCCTCTCATTCTCCCTTCCTTTCCTTTTTTCTCTTTCCTTCTTCCTCTTTCCCTTTCGTTTTCCTTTTCTTTACTTTTCCCTTTTTTCAGAGATAGAGCAGATTTGATCTCATCTTTCTATGATTATGAGAATGTGAATTTTCTAATTGTGGGGGGAAACTTAGAAAATACAATTCTGTTAAATTATTGTATGGATAATTTGGAATTTTCTGGAATTTGGGCTTTCAAGATTTATCTTTCCTCAGAAACAGTAACTATGAACTGTGTTTTATCCAGTAACTAATTTGTGGATATGAAATTATTTTAAGGTGAAAAACCATTTCAGTGTAGTCAATGTGACATGCGTTTCATACAGAAGTACCTGCTACAGAGACATGAGAAGATTCATACTGGTGAGTGTTGCCACCCTTCGTAGGGTCATTACGTTTATCATTCCAAATATAGGGAAGAATTTTAACAAATAGCAGCAACTGCTTGCCATTTCACCCATTTTGTTTCCTAAGAGTATGCATTACAGCTCAGATTTTTCCTTCTGATAAATCAGTCTTAAGTGTTAAGACTTGGCTTGGATTTATGTCCACGCCCAATAAATTACTTTAAAATAGGAGTTTCATAATAACTTAAAATGTATTTAAAATAATATAAGAAGATTTTTGTGAACTAGTTTTTCCTAAGATCTTTAAAAAGTTTAGGGTTAGATATAATTATCATTCATATTAACTAGTCTGGGGGAAGAAGCAAAATGCCTGAGCCCTAAGATACTTTGCCTTTTTTCCTTACTATTTCATGTATGTAACTTACTATATCAAGAGAGCTGTAATCCTAATAAATTGGAGAATTCAGTTTTTCAGCTAAGTTGTTAATGATTTAGAAACAAATATTTCAGAAGATCACTTACAAAGGAATCCGTACCTTAAAAAGTTAAGTTTTATTTTAGAGCAAATGTTATTTGCTTTCATTTCATTTATTTTTTTTGACAAATGTAAAACCAAGTTTTATATATAACCTTGATTTAGTAGACTGTTAGCTTTTGACTTTGATGTCTGTAAGCATGGTGAAAAGTGTTTCTTTAGAATTTACTTCTAGTCTTTTGCCTTGTTGTGATGGAACAAAAGCAGAGTTGGTGAATTTGTATCACTTTGATTCTCACATTTAAGTAGAATTGGGAATGATTGTGATACATGAATATTGAAAATACTAATATTCTTCATATTTTTCTATATTAAGTAATTAAGCAGGTATCTGCCTGATGTTTTTATTTAGATGTTTTCTCAAGGTGCCTATAGTACCTATTAAAGGGCATCATGGACAGTTTGTCATATAAAAGAAGCAACTTCTGCCTAATAACTTTCCTTTCTTTTTGCCCCTGACAAAGAAGCATGAATGTGGCTAGTCTCCTTAAATAAAACTTCAACTGTGCAGCATGTGTATATACTTTAAAGGTCTACTTTTCAGAAATCATTATGCACAACATCTATTTCAGTTTCTTAAGAAAACATGTACTCATCACTTCCAGATGGAAGGGAGTGTAATTGGCACTTTGGGAGAAAGAACAACTTTATTCTGTACAGTAATAAAACCTGGTCAGATAATGACATACTGCTTAAATAATTTTGTATGTTCTTAATACCTATTAGTTTTTAATGATTTACTCATCTGTTCAACAAAAATTTACTGAGCCTTCAGTATTTTTCAGGTATCAGAAATACAGAGCTAATATAAGTTAGTTTCCATGGAATTTATATTCTAAAAATGTTCTTTTTTAATGTTTACTTATTTTTGAGAGAGAGCGCGGGCACGCAAGCATGAGTGAGGGAGGGAGAAAGAGAGAGAGAGAGACAGGCAGACAGACACACAGAGAGACACAGAATCTGAAGCAGGATCCAGGCTCTGAGCTGTCAGCCCAGAGCACAAACTGTGAAATGATGACCTGAACCAAAGTTGGACACTCAACTAACCGAGCCACCCAGGTGCCCCTGGAATTTATGTTCTAATGGGAGAGATATACATATAAACAAGCACAATGTGATAAGTGTTGTATAGTTTTATACAACATGTTGTGCTCTTGAGCAAGAGTCAGATGTGCTAGCTGTTCAAGGGTATGTAGGGAAGGCAGCACAGAAAAACTGCAGGAGGCTCAGTTGAGAGAGAGAAAGAGAGTGTGTGTGTCTGACAAAAAGATTTTTGAAACAGTACTTTCCCTTATCGCACTCTGCTGTTTTCTGTTCCTTTCCAGTAAACTTTTCTTTAATATGCTGGTTACAACTCTCTAATCTCACTGGAAAAACAACTGGGCTAGACCATGGGGGGTATCTTGGATTTAAACAGGGTTTAATGGGTATTTAATATTTATTGATAATTTACTAAGACCAGATATTGTGCTAAGTATTTTGTTAAATATCTGTTTTCACATTAATCTTGAAAGAGAGGAACTGTTACTATCAGTTGAGGAAGTAATACGAAGCACACAGAAGAAGTTGAGAAACTTAGTTCTAAGTTTATATAATCTGGTAAATATATGATAGAGCTAAGATTCTGTCTTAACTCTGCGACTCCAGATATACATGTGAAATCACTTACCCGCAGAATGGGACTAGAAGCAGAACAGTATCTTTGAGCTTTTTTGAGTTTTTCTTGCTCTGCCACTAAGCCACTTATGGCTTAGTCTTCCTAAGTTATTTAGTAAATATCTTCCTAAGATATTTAGTAAAAATCTTTCTAAGATGTTTAGTAATATCTAAAAAAGGACAGAAGCAAAGGCTGGGTTTCTCGTCTTATAGAGAATACAGTTAGAAGATAAGAAATTAAGACCAAACCAGTAACTATGGTTCCTTAACAGAGAAAAGTTTCTTTTGAAGAGAGACTCAGTTTTGCTTCACTGTTCACCCCACCTTACCACCCGCCCCCCCCCAACCGATGGAATTGATAAAAAGGGAATTGATTTTCCTTCTTCATTTTCTTGGTTCTTTTTATGGACTCTTTCTGAAGACAGTAAGATATTTTTTTTGTCTTGTAATGGAGATACCTGTAGGCTGTACCTGTCTAGGAATGTATACTTAGAACCACAAATATGTTCTCTACATTTATTATTCTGTCCTTACTGTTCTTCTTGCATGTTTTTAAATGGCTTTTATTGTGGGGGGGGGGCAGTATCCTAAAGTTTGCTCATGTCAAGTCTTTCTCTGTAGGTCCTTTCTTTCTTTCTTTGAAAAATTTTTTTAAAATATTTTTACTTATTTCTGAGAGAGAGAGAGACAGCACGAGCAGGGGAGGGTCAGAGAGGGAGACACAGAATCCGAAGCAGGCTCCAAGCTTTGAGCTAGCTGTCAGCACAGAGCCCGACGTGCGGCTCGAACCCACAAACCATGAGATCATGACCTGAGCCGAAGTCGGACGTTTAACCGACTGAGCCACCCAGGTGCCCCTGTAGGTTCTTAATTTTAGAAGAATGCATCGAAATAGTTATGGCATAAGAGATTTTGTGTATGTCTATCCATTTTTAAATTGTCGAAAAGGTAATGAATCATTTATTTACTCATCCTCAAAGGTCATGTCATGAGAAGAACTGTTAGTTCCTAGAGGCTCAGTTTTCCTTAGAGCCTCCCTCATTCTGCTATCTCCTCTGGCCTTCCTAGTCTCCAAGCCTGTACTCTGTTCTCTTTGCAACATGATTAAAAATCATCACCTGGTTGGCTGCTTTTGCCACCAATTAAATCTGTGGCTTTTAAAAACCAAGAATCCAGCTTGATTTGCTTTTCACATAGAAAATTATATAACTCAGCCTGGACAGTTTATCTCTTAATAATGTTTCCACAATGTGGCTTAGCCTATGAAATATCATTTTAAGGGGGAGTACTTTTTCATCTAGAGGCTGATATCTGAAATTCTGGTTAAAGCTTTAGCCTAAAGCATTGAAAACGGCAAATATTCTTGGGATTGTTATTTTTGGCATTTATGGAAGATTTCTGTCTTCTTTGTGAATGTATTATAGGTCCTTTACTTATGATATGTTTGGGATTATGGAAGAGAAAGTGAAGACTTGAAGCCAAGATTGAACATAAACATCTTAATTGATCATTTTGTTTAGGGTCATGTACATACCAAGGTTAAACATCTGTTGTCAATGACAGATTTACGATGTCATCAGGTACTTTTATCTGCGGTGTCTTTTACTTTTCATTTTCAAATGCATATATAGACTAAATTTTAGAATAACATATATCCAGTTATGTTCTTTTCTAGGCACCTTGTCACGCTTTTACTCTAAGGAAGTGCCAGTCTTAACTGCCACGGGGAGAGGGAGTATGGGTTTGAAGTGTAAAGAACTTAGTCTAATTTTTGATATTTCATTTTCTTTTATTTAAGTTTATTTATTTTGAGAGAGAGAGAAAAAAAATCCCAAGCAGGCTCCATGCTATCAGTACAAAACCTGATGTGGAGCTCGGTCTCACGAACCTTGCATATCATTAATTTCTTTTCCTTTTTATTTATTTTTTAAGGCTTTGGGGGCCTCTGGGTGGCTTGGTTGGCTGAGTGTCCAACTTTGGCTCAGATCATGATCTTGAGTTTGTGAGTTTGAGCCCCACCTCAGGATCTGTGCTGACAGCTCAGAGCCTGGAGCCTGCTTCAGATTCTGTCTCCCTCTCTCTCTGCCCCTCACCCATTCACACTCAGTCCTTCTCTCTCCTAAAAATAAAATAACATTAAGAAAAAAAATTTTGTGGGTTGGAGGCGCCCGGGTGGCTCAGTCAGTTAAGCGTCTGACTTCGGCTCAGGTCATAATCTCACAGTTTGTGTGTTCCAGCCCCACGTTGGGCTCTGTGCTAACAGCTAGCTCAGAGCCTGGAGCCTGTTTCAGATTCTGTGTCTCCCTCTCTCTCTCTGACCCTCCCCTGCTCGTGCTGTCTGTCTCTCTCTCAGAAATAAATAAAATGTTAAAAAAATTATAAAAGGAAAAAAAATTTTTAAAGCTTTAGTTCTTCATACACATAATTCTGTAGATAAAACATAGGAAGAAACTGGAAAACCTGTCACCTGAGTTAGCACTCTTTACACTTGAAACATGTTGAGCTTCTTTTATTCTTTTATTTATGACTTTTATTCGTAACCATGTTAAAAGGCTGAACGATAGCATTTTCTTTTTTTTTTTTTTTAAACCAGTTGGGCTAGTGGGGTGGAGTAAGAGTGTTGATTCACCTTTGACTAAATTAACTCAACACTTTGTATTTCCTTCTTTATAGCTCAGTTATAAATAAAACTTAAACTTTTTTTCTCTGGCCTATAGTTTATTAGCTATAATAGAGTGAGGTCTTATTAAAGGAAAATGTTACAGACATAGAGCTTAACTTATTTGTGGAGATGAAGGAACTGAATACTGTTTTCGCTACTGAGGATGTTGCTTGCACTGTTTGCTGCTGGCCTTATGATTGCTGAAGCTAGATAGCACTGCCATGGGCAGAGCCTGCCAAGAAAGATTAAGCAGAGAACTACAGATTGCTGTGACTGACATTCTCGGGTTTAACAAAGCCAGAAACCAGATTTTTTTCCCTCTGTAAAACTGTTGATAATTCCCACTAAAAGATTTGATTACACATAAAATACATATAAAAGCTCTACCACTATATAACCAAGCATCCCAGTTAAGATCTAAAAGAAATCATATACACACCCACACATACACATGTGTACATACATATATAAATAAATAAAATTATGCCATACTTTCTTTTTTAAAGGTTGTTTTTATTTGTTCAGAGAAGTCATTATGAAAATTAACACTATTTTCACATTCTGCATTAGTACTGAAATATGGAGAACCAGAGGCTTTAAAATGAAAGTTGCCTAGTTTTCAATTAGTGTGTATATTTTGTGTATGTGAGTATCCCTTCCCCTCAAATCCATGTGAAGTGTTCTTTGTTAGTTCATAGTGTCTGTAGTTTAAAAAAAGTTTATCATTTGTTTTGACAGTCTCTGTTGTAACAAATTGGGAATCTCTTGAAGTCTCATTTTTATATTTGTATCATTATTGAATGAATGAACTTGTGAGATATGACTCACAGTTTGACAAGTCGTATACAAACAAGTACAAACAATGTGTGCTTGAGGTGTTCGGATGAAATAGGCCAGTAAGGATTCAGATTGGTGGCTTTATGGAAGACGTAAAACTTATATGGAAGATGTTACTTTTCCATGTGTTATATGGCAGTTAAGTGTCATCATGGGAATGATAGGTGGTAGAGCAGAAGCATGATGATGCCAGGACCAGGAGAAAAATCTGGTGTACTGAAGTTGGGAATGTTTGGGCAAAGATTGGTAAGCAGATATGCAGATAATAGATTCAGAAACACAGAGTGACAGATGTTTGAAAGACATCAGGACAATTGCATATAATAGTGTGTCCTGCTAGGTATGTTAGATATGCTAGGTTAAAACAACCAAAGGGAGGCAGGTACTTTAAATATTTTAAAAGCTAGAAACTCCTAAGAATTCAGTATCATAAACCTAATAATAATGTCAAATACATTTATTGAATACCTCTTCTCTTCCAGGAACTGAATAGTACATAAATTATCTCACTTTATCATCACAGCAGTCCTTCAAGGAGAGGGTACTATTCTTCCTTTTATTTTTACAGATAAAGAAACTGAGGGTCAAAATGATTAAGTAATAACTTGCCTCAGTGTGCACAGTTGGTTAACAACACAGTCCAGGTCTTCAGTGTTCATGCTCTTAGCCAGTATGCTATTGAAGTACCGAGAAATTTTGAGTTGACAAAAAACTTTTGATTTTAAACATGGAGGTTTTAATTTTGTTCAGATAAGTGCAGAGCCATTCACAGACCTGGCCTGACAGCTTGCAGGTAACTGGAATGCCTGCCTGAAATGAAGTTTGTGGATGTAGGCGTAAGAGTAGATCCCACCTGGTATGAAGTAAACAAGGGCAAGATGGACAGAGTGTAAATGGCCATTCTGAATAGAGTGGAAAAGGGGGTGGGGTAGAGTGGGGGTAAAGACTAGAAAGCTTGATTTTAGAATTGTCAAATCTTGATGCCAAGCTACGATGTGACAGATTTATATCCTGTAAGCATTATAAAATATCAGGGCATTTAAATCCCATGTTAGAAGTATATTATCGGTCTGTGAAGAAAACTGGAAATTTAGTAAATGTGTTACTTTTTTTTACTAACTGTTTAGACCTAATATAGAGGATAATTTATTCAGGTAATTGCAAATTTGTTAATCAAGTTAACTTTTAGGTATTATAAAAAGCTTTTTAAAAAAATGAAACAACATTAAGCTTCAAAAAATGTAATATTACTTCAGTTTTGACCGGTTTGTGAGAAGTAGGCAAAACTCGGAAACCATGGAGTATTGCACTGAAACAGAGTTACGTTTTTTGGACTTTAGATCCTCTTCATTTTTTTTTTTTTTTATTTTTAAATTAAGTATTTTGCTAGAGAGAGAGAGAGAGAGAGCAAGCAGGGAAG
>NW_027530544.1:3577605-3723746 GCF_008692635.1 Crocuta crocuta | reverse complement strand
TTTTTTTTTTTTTTTATATTTAAATTAAGTATTTTGCTAGAGAGAGAGAGAGAGAGAGAGAGCAAGCAGGGAAGGGGCAGATAGGGAATCCCAAGCAGGCTCCGTGCTGTCAGTGTAGAGCCCGGCACAGGGCTCAATCTCACAAACCTGGAGATCGTGACCTGAGCTGAAACCGAGAGGCAGACACTTAATCAACTGAGTCACCCAGTGCACAGTATTCTCTTCATTTTTGGACAGTATAGGATGTACTAATTCTCAGGAAAAGAACTAAAAAAGGACTCCCCACATTTAACTTAACACATAGAACTTCCTCAGTTTTTTGGAAAGCTAACTTCTGGCAGCAATTTCTCAGTTCTAATGGTTTTAAAATCATTTTTAAAAAGTTACTTAGAAAATGTAGTTAGTCTAGAATAAGGAAAGTTACTTTAATGTGGGTCTTTCCCTTGATGTCCCCTCTACCCCCTATTATTTTCACACTCTGCAGAAGATGAAGCATTTAGACAGTTGAATCTAAATATGATTTTTGGAAGAATACCCAGTTATTCCCTTGAATTCAAATACCTGAAGACCTTCAAGATTCTCCAGTATTTGAAGCTTTTTGACAACTGCTACTTATTATTCCAGAATCCATTTGCATGGATGACCAACATTCATGCTTTTCACATCTAGAATTCATTAAGTTTTCAGATGTTTCAATTGGCTAATAAAATATTTTTATAGATTGATAAAGTTTTTCATTTGACAACTCCTAATGACACTTAGTTGCAGAATTCATATATTTTATTTGGGTCTTTGATGGAAGAGTAACTGACAAAATGTACTGTCTGGTTTGTACAAAAGATGAAGAAATAGGATATAGAGTAAGGCGATCTAAATTTACTTATCAATCTCATTTGTTCTTACTTTCCTGGATACTTTAATTTTTTTTTAGTGTTTGTTTATTTTTGAGAGAAAAGAGAATGAACAAGAGGCAGAGAGAGGGGGAGACACAGAATCGGAAGCAGGCTCCAGGCTCTGAACTGTCAGCACAGAGCCTGACGTGAGGCTCGAACTCAGGAACCTGATCATGACCTAAGCCAAAGTTAGACACTAACTGACTGAGCCACCCAGGCACCCTTCCTGGATACTTTTAAGATCCGTAGACATTATCTCTGAAGAGTTTCTGTTTTTCACAAATTCTTAAATGTTATTATTTCACCTCTAATTTGAATTTTATGGAAATGTCTTAACATTCTTTGAAAGCAGTCACAATAATAGTAATTGCTTCTCCATATTTTATAACTTTTTTCTCTCCTGTAGATTTTGTGAAGAAAGTCGAATGAACTTCATGATCCTGTTAGGAACCAAGTCTATGTCATAGGACTGACATCCTAACATAGTAGTAGGCAGTTAATTTATCTCTCCAGCTTCATTTCCCATGCTGCTTCTGTGCTGTTCGCATTATTGGTCATTGATGGAAGTACTTCCTGCTCTTTACTTCCTCAGGACATGCTGTTGTCTCTTCCTCATAGTTGTGTAAAGAAGCTGATAGACAAATTAACTAGTTTATTGATCCCCCTCCCCCATATATTTACATATTTACATATATTTACATCTGTCTGTAAATTCTTTACAAGGCTTAACTGATTTTTCTTTACCTACATTTCATTATCTATTTTGATTTTGACTTTCTAAGGGCATATAAAGAATAACTGCTGAGCAAGAACTTTCAGTGTGCATTTTAAATTATTCTAAAAAGTATATTCAATCAACTCTTCATTACCTTGGCGAGCTGACTAGATTATAGATTATTTAAAATTTAAAAAGACAGGTGCAATTGTGAAAAATACTGGCACAAATAGAATAGCATATATTGCTGTTGTTTGAAGCACAATAGTATTCTCATATATAGGCCTGTTGTGCTTATATAATGGAAGAGTGGTCTTCATCCTTAAAATTCAGTCAGATTATGTTCCTGCCTACTTTATCTACTTTTTAGTTCTGTATCATTGGATAGAGGGGAGGGACATGAAGTCTGATCAGCGGTAACTCTAGAGTCTTAAGAAGGTCAGCTTTATACCTATAGAAAAACCTTCCTGTTAAGACATTTTATTCTTCTAATGCCAGAATTGGGAGGAAATGGAGGACGGACTCATGGGAACCTGGAACTGAAAGGTATTATTTTAAATTGTTAGGATTCAGTGAAAAATACCAGGATTTCGTTATGCTGAAGCCATGGCATAAATAATTAGGGACTAGGAAACATTTGAGGGGCTGTTATTAAAGAGATGAAATGCTAAGCAAGAGTGGAGAAGAGAATTATTGTTACAAAGAGGGCCACCTACCAAAAACATCGCTTGATGCTGTGCTTAACCATCGAGACTTCTAGATTATTTAGTAGGAGAATTTGCTCAGTGGCTAGCTGATGTTATGTAGGTTTTTTATGATATTAAAAAGAATTAGATTGTAGCCAAGAAATAGACAGTGGTAACAGACTGTTTTAGCAGAGTAATAGCAGTTTTGGTCATTTTTCCCTGTGTATTTCATGTGATATTTTATATTTCTAAGCTGTTACATTTGCATTATTATAACATTTTGGATGACAATTCTTGAATGATAAATATGTTCCGGACTGCTGTGTATGACCAACGTTTATATTAAATCATTACAGTGGTGAATTGAAAGTTGAAGCTATTGATTCTTTAACAGTCTGGATTTATTTGGTCAGAAGTGTTTGGGTTTTAAATTGATTAATTAGCTATTAAACCTTTTTTTTCCCCCTGGTGCACTTAGGTGGCTCAGTCGGTTAAGCGTCCAGCTTCAGCTCAGGTCATGATCTCATGGTTGGTGGGTTCAAGGCCTGCGTTGGGCTCTGTGCTGACAGCTCAGAGCCTGGAGCCTGCTTCAAATTCCGTGTCTCCCTCTCTCTCTACCCCTTCCTGCTCATGCGTGCTCTCTCTCTCTCTTAAAAGTAAACATTAAAAATATTTTTTTTTAGTTTGTTTTCTAAATCAAATTCCAGTCTTTCTTTTTCTCTCTCATTGCAGTAATTGCTTTTATGAGATTTCTTAGGAATGCCACTATCATACTCTCAAAAGTAATGAAGACCTGAACTTAAGAACAAGATATTAAGACCAGAAATGGAATGAAATGGATGTGAAAGATATTTTAAAGGAAGAATAAGGCAGTTTAAACAGAAGTAACTAATGGAGTGAAAGCAGTATAGTCTAACGGTTTCTAAACTTTTATTGTGGAACTCTGGTTTTCAAAGGAAAGCCTGCATGGAGCAACATCAATAGTCAATTAAAAAATAAGGCAAATGATTTAAAGTGGTTTCCTTGGCTCTTGATTAGTTGACAGATGTTACCAATACTACTCAGTTGTTATTTATTCAAGGAGACCATGCCAAGTGTGAAGTGACTGAAGAACTAGCTTCTGTGGAACAACTATAGGCAAGAATGTTTTCAAAATGGAATGATACACTTTAAATGGTTAAATCTCAATAAATGTGATTTTATTTTCTTAAAAAGAATACACGAGAAAACATTATTTCAGTATAATCCAAAGTGGACTCCACTAAGATGTGTTACAACTGATTGTGGGAGAAATATGCATGGAGCTGAAAAAGTTTAGTTGAACTAATTTACAAAGCTTGAGAAAATGTAAAGCATTTAAAGCTTATTCATTGTATTACCTGAGCAGTACTTTGTGGAAACGTTTGAATTTATTATGTGTCATTGAACCAGTATTATCAACTGCAATCTTCATTTGCTCTAATAGATTTAACCCTTATTGCTCCCATGAATTTTCATCTGAAACAGAAGCGAATATCCTGACTGATTCTAAATAGTTATATGTTAGAATTGGTAAATTTTCATTGGGAGGGGTTTTTTTAATGTTTATTTTTGAGAGAGAAAAAGAGGGAGAGAGAATGCAAGCAGAGGAGAAGCAAAGAAAGAGAGAGAATCCCAAGCAGGCTCCACATTGTCAGCACAGAGCCCAGTGCGGAGCTTGAACTCGTGAACTGTGACATCATGACCTGATGTGAGATCAAGAGTCAGACACTTGACTGACTGAGACACTGAGCACCCCGGGGAGTTTCTGAGTGTAGATGTAAGGTTAATTTTTTTCTGAATGAGTAGAACTACTCCCAACCACTATTCTATAGAACACTGGAAAATGGCTCTGAATTAGGTTTTGCTGAAGACTTGAAAATGTTTCTTAGTAAGTTAAACCTACCTAATGCTACAAGGGGAAAACAGTGCTTATAGTGAAACTTCTATGGTAAAGTCATTTTGAAAGCTGCTAATGTTGAATCACAAAATGCTGCTTTACACACTTCGCATGTTGGTACCAGTTACAACAAGAATCAAAATCTGCATTCCCACATAAATATGGGGTAGATATATTTCCCAACCTCAGATTATATTTTCATTAGATTTTAGACCTTGATGCAAGTGCAAAAAAATTTCCATATTTCACAAACCGTTCAACTGTAACTCCACCTCCTCTTCAGTTGGACGTAGTCTACAGTGTAATAGCATGCTAAAAGGCAAATATCAAGAAAAGAGTCTAACAGAATACTATAAATGCCTTCCAAGTGATGAATAATTCTTAATTAAAATTCTATTTTCATGGATAAATGTCAGTATCTTTGTGACAAAAAAGAGTTTTAAAGAATATGTAAAGTCTCATTACATGTCAGCATTAGCAGATAAACATTTGCAATCAACTTTGATGATAGGGAACCCTAACTTTCAACCCCAATTCAGTGAAACGTGACCTCCTCCCATAAAAAGTAATCCCAGTCTTCTCATTAGTACATCTGTATGGTCAAATTATATTCTGTTATTATTCTGCTATTCTATTCTTATCACCCTTATTATTATCATTACATGCTGAATTTCATCAATAAAATATACATAGAAGTTCTTTTTTCCTTATAGAGGTATGTATACAATATCCTTGGTTTTACCTCTTTGCCCACAAAACTTAATATATTTACTATCTGGCTCTTTATAGGGTAAGGTTGCCAACCACTGTCAAAGTTTATTCTTTGTCTTTCTCTCAATTCTTAGACCTCTGCTTTGTTGATGATCGTCATTCATTCTACCTCACTCTTGGTCATACCTTAGGCTAGTGGTTACCAAACCTTAATCTCTTAATGATTTCAGTTTTCTCATTTTCCAAGCACTATCCCCTATTATTGATGCTGATGCTTTCTTGGTACTTAGGTTTCAACAATCTTTTATCTCTACTAGGACCTACAATCCAGTCATTTTACCTCCTTTTCATTAGCACTCCTTTTCCTCGTCATCTCTTTCCTTTCCAGTTTAAATTCTGTCGACGTCGTAATCACTACTTTGCTTAACTCAGTACTTTTTCTTCTCTGTCATGCATAGTACTCACTTGGCTAAATTACAACTTTAGGAAATTTAACCCTTCCCATTTCTGAAATAAAACAGAAAGCTGTGCAGAATTAGAGTTGCATTAAACATTAAGCGGGGGGTCCTTAATGCCTTTTGGAAATCATGTATTCTCTCAGTCTGTTCAGTACCACTTACCTAGATGAGGTCCGTATTTCAGCCCATGGGTCAGTTCCACCTGCTGCCTGTTATGGTAAGTAATTAAACTTTTATTGGAACATAGCCATATCCATTCCTTTATGGAACGTCAGTGGCTGTTTGCTCCCTACATTACCAGAGTTGAGTAACTGTGACAGAGACTCTATGACTCTCAAAGCCTAAAATATTCACTCTCTGATCTTTTTCAGAAAAAGCTTGCCAACCAAATATTTCATACTGTCTCCTTTTCATAAACCTCCATTTCCTCGTACCCTCTCACTTTCAGCTGTTTCCTATTTCACCGAGAAACTCAAAAGAGAACTTTAATTAGTTCGTAGTACTGTATGTATTCCTATATGAGTTGGAAAGTTTTGATTTTTTGGAGGAAGATAGGTATACATTTAGATACTTCAAATCTTTGTTACCTTTTTCATCTTAACGGAAATATGTTTTCTTGACTTCAGACTTCTTTTTTTCATTATTTTAAACAGGTATAATATACATACAGTAAGCTTTAGTATCTTTAATCTATACATAATGTATACATTTGTGTAACCACCACCACAATCAAGATAGAGAACAGTTCTGTCACTCCCCAAATTCCTCAATTCCCATCCCTTGCCTCTTTCAAGACGTCCTATGAATTAAACCATACGATACGTGTCTTTTTGAGTCCTGCTCCTTCCACTTACTATAGTGCCTTTGAGAGTCATCCATGCTGTTGATGCATCCGTTATTTCATTCTTTTTTTACTTCTGAGCATTATTCTATTGTATGGATATACAACAGTTGGTTCACCCATTCTCCAGTTGAGGTATATTTGGGTTATTTCCAGTTTTGGGTGATTATGAATGAAGCTTCTATAAACATTTGATATTAAAAATTTGCATACAGCTTCTTTTTTTTTTTTTAACGTATTTTCATTTTGCTTAGGAAACTACCTAGAAATGGAATTGCTGGGTCATATTGTAAGTGTATGTTTAACTTGATGAGAAACCAATAAACTATTTTCCCAAGTGTCTATACCATTTTGCCTTCTATAGTAGTTTATGAGCTGTCCATTTGATCTATGTCCTTGACAGTACTGGCATTGTCATACTTCTCTATTTTTAGCCATTCTAATAGGTGTGTACTTGTCTTTCATTGTGGTTTTAATTTGCATTTCCTAAAGGACCAAACATTTTGATTATCTTTTTATGTCCTTATTTGCCATCTGTGTGTAAATATAGATATTTGAGGGGTGGGTAAAGTCTCTGATTATTTTGCCCGTTAAAAAGATTGGATTACTTGTTCTTCAAGTTTTGAATGTTCCTTATTTTAATATCAGATATGTGATTTGCAGTTTTCTCTCCTATAGACTTGTTTTTTCAAATTGAAAATCATGGTTTTCATGAAAGACCTCTTGGTATTTTCCAAAATGTTACATTTAATTTCATTTTTATATACAGTATTAACTTTTTATTTCTAAATGTGATACAAAATAAAAAGTAAAATGATAAATGAATCTATATAGTTATTTTATGAAATATGTAGAAACCCAAAACTAAAAATTTGGCAAGAATATTAGGCTTCATTTTTCTCCCTGTTAATATGGAGGATAAGTTTTATTCTATATTTCAAATAATTTTTTATATTCAGTGGATACTATGAGTTATTATTATAACATCTGTTATCTAAAAAAAACAGGTTAAACTGCAGCTATTTCACATGAGTCAATGTTTAGTACCATAGTGATAGAGCACTAAAAGAATTTAATTTACATCATATGGAAAATAAATTACCTTTGGAAAGTATTTTTAACGTATAACTTGTTTGTTTTTATTTTAAATATATAGAACGTAATTTGTCAGATGTGTGCTTTGCTTGCAGCAATTAAAATACTGTTACTGCATCATTTATTGAATCAATGGCACAATCTCAGTTAGCAAAGATGCTCATTCACAGTGAATAGTCTAAAAGTCCATAATGGAATTCATGAAGACTTGGTACCATTAGAATAAATTATATAAAATTTTAGAAATTCTATTGTAAAAGTGTTGAAATTAGTACTAAGTATTAAGTTTTAAAATAGTAAGGCAGTTTGCTTGTCACTGACCATTTTTTGAAAGTAGAAGATGGGGAGAAGAAGCAGCATTTCTTATTTTGAAAGGTCAGAACCTTGGGCTTGCTATAAAATAACCCAGTCTCAGGTTGCCCTAATCCATTTAGGAATTTAGGTTATCAGCCCCTACACTAAGTGCTCAGAAGAAAGGATGAACTCTCCTTATAAGATATTAATATCATCCAGAGCCTCTACAAATTTTCATATGTAGATTTTGCATTCAGTCAAAAATTACAGTGCATACCAAATGATAGGATAGAATCATAAAAAGGTAAAAGGCGAAACACAGATAATAAAAACAGTCTTTAGGGTGGCTAATATGATAGAATTATTTGCAAAAGACTTTAAATTCTAAGCTGTGTTTAGAATATGCTTAAAAAATTTTAGAAAGGTTTAGAAAATAGGTAAAAAGATGGAGAATGTTATATATATATGTAAATATATAACATAGGCTTAATGGAAAAATAAAGATAGTGAAAGAGAAGGTTAGTGAAAAATGGTTAGACATCGTTAGAAAATATCACTGAGTGGAAAAAAAGGAAAACAGAAAAAGAGACAGAGGATGTAACCTTTTCTGGCTGGGATATTGAAAGTGCTAGGCATGATAGAAGAAAATTGACAAACTGGGTTACATTAATGTTAAGACTCAGTTCATTAATATTTCGTTAAAACTCAGCTGTTAAGAAAGTGAAAACTAAGCCTGATGATTAATGTACAGAATTTCTACTAGTCTGTTACGGAGAAGACAAGCTGATAGAAGGATGGGCAGAACTCTTGAGCAGTCACTTAACACACACAAAGGGATCTCCAGATGATTAGTAAACCTATGAAAGGGTATTCAGTTTCATTAGCCATAAGGAAAAACGATTGCAATCTGATACCACTTGAACACACCCCAGAATGTCTAAAATGGAACATATACACCATACAGAGTACTTAGAGGATGTGGATCACTCAGAACTCTTACATTCTGCTGACGGGTATGTAAATTGGGACATTCCCTTTAGTAAACTGTATCTGCCAAGGCTGTGCATATACAAACCCTTTGATTTATTATTTTCCCTCCTAGTTATGTTTATATAGTACACATATATTCACCAAGAGGCAAGTACAAGAATGTTAAAGCAACATTGTTATTAATAGCCCCCAATTGCGAACATCCCAGATTTCCATAAAGGGTTGAGTCATTAAATCCTAGTATCCTCATGTGATAGAATACTAAACACAGTGTTGTGGATAAATCATAAAAGCATGACATTGAGTATAGGAAGCCAGACACAAAAGAATATGTACTGTATGACTCCATTCAGTTGTTCATAAACAAGGCAAAATGAGTTCTGTGTCAGAAATCAGGATAGTGAATACTGATGGAAAAGGGGTAGAAGTGCTTCTGTATGCATAACATTCTGTTTCTTGGGTAGGATGCTGCTTACACAGGTGTATTCATTTTGGGAAAATTCAGTAAACTACATTTATGTTTTGTTTACTTTTGTGTAAGTATACTACACCTCAATACATCTGCTTTTAGAATATGATAAGGATATCTTCTGTGTACTTTTTTGTATACTTTAAAATTTTTCATAACAGTTTATTAAAAGGCAAAACTAATCTCTAGGGTCAGGAGTAGTTATCTTTGAGAGATTAGTGACTAGGCGAGGCTTCATGAGGTGCTTAGAAGATGCTAGTGATGTTCTATTTCTTGATGTGTTAAATGAGTCCATGGACTTAATTCATTGAGCTCTGATTACGATATGTTTACTTTCTCTGTGACTGTTATACTCCAATAAAAAGTTTGCTTAAAATGAAGGAAGGAAGAAAGAAATAATGGGAAGGGTTAGTTAGATAAAATAAAATTGACTACTTGTTGATAATTATTAAAGATGAGTGATGGGTACATGAGTGTTCTTTATATTCTTTTGTGTGTGTTTGAAACTATAATAGTAATATAAACTACTATAAATTATAGAAAGCAGATAATCAGTTGCCTGGAGAAGGGGGACTAGAATGAGAAAGAAGGGTGAGAGGAAGGGATTATATAGTTGAATTCATTGTCTTGAATGTGGTGATGTTTTCAAAGTATATTCATTTGTGAAAACTTATCAGTCAAATAGAATGAAAAAAAAAACAAAAAACAAGAAAACCTAGGTTCCAACTATTCCACTCTTGCTCTTTTCTTGTCATTTCCAGACACTGACAGGCACTTAGTACTTGGTAATGAATTGATGAGAGCCTGGTGTGCATTGGTTCACAGTTGGGGATTGCTCTGAAATAAACCATGAGGTAGATATGTACATTTGCTGCCAGTGTGACTTTTCTGGAGATGAAAGAATGCCACCAGCGTTTGTTCTGGGCCTGATTTATTAGTACTATGACTTTGGGCAAAGGTTTCCTAGCCTGGCAACTGGGAATAATGTACTTAATTGACAAGAATAGAGTTGATTTAATTGTAAGAGTGCCCAGAAAGTGCTTGGCACATGGTAGGTGCTCAGTAAAATGTGAACATTAAAGACATAAATAAGACAGATATTCTAGGTTAGAATGCATATTTCACCTGCATTTTTAAGATGGCACTTTAAAAAATAAAGTACTTGAGGCAGACGACTTCATGGTATGTTCCTAGAACTGTAGCACTTGTTTATTATCTTTGTTTAATTGCCATCTGAAATCAGAAAATAGAGCTGCTTGAAATTGTCACTAATTCCTAGTCACATTATCTGAATTCTTTGCTAAAAGTTCTCATGCTCCTTGCCCATGTTAGGATATCTATACCATACTTCTCAAAGGCATCATATATGAAATAAAAGTGTTAGCCACAGTTAATGTAAAAAGACAAATCATTTTTATTGTGACAATAATAGAGACAGTTGTAAGATTGGGCAAAAAAATCAAAAGACCCTAATTAGGGCTCAGATTAGGAAAAAGTATTTTAGTGTTAAAAAAAAACCTGTGTTTTTGAGAGAATGGTTCTTCATCCTTTGACACCCTAGTTAATTTTTTTTTTTTTTTTGAAATGAGAGCTGGTGTACATTTGTCCAGTCTTTGATGAAGATAATATCATAAATAAGAAAGAAGATAAACTGATGATGGGTTTCTTTCTTTTTATGGGATGCAGTAGAGGGGGTTCGATAGAGTCTGTGGATTTGGTACCCTTTTTGTGTGCTTAATGTAACCTTCATTGTTTTCTAGAGCACTTGTTTTCAAGAGGTAGCTGGAAAATGGGTGTTTATATTAAGTTCAAAATCAGACTAAAATGTTTACAAGACAAGGTAGTGCTTACTTAGCTCACTGTTGTTTAGAATCTTACACTTTGAGATTCTAATTTGAATTTCCTTTTGGTATTATTTTAATTTTGATCTTGTACTGCCTAGATGTCCTCATTGGGACATAAGTCACTTAGTATTAATATACTTAGATATTATTACACATTGTGTATTGGATGCATATATTGGCCCATAGAAAAATAAGATGTGGAAATTGCCATAAATGTATGATGTTCAGTTTAATTTTAGAATTAGGACAGTGTTTGTTTAAATGTGTTTCACATATGATTCCTAGACCAACTCTCAAATCTTTAAAAAGGTGAATAAGGTCTGCCTGGGATATTGCCCTTACTGAAGCTGAGTGATCATTTTTCAGTGTTGTCTATCTCATTAAGCAGAGGTCTAAAATCTAAGCCCCAAATAGGTCCCCACCTGTCAGTTGCTGTTTCATCTTAAGGAAACTAGACCTCTTAAAAAATTACAGTGTAAATGTATAATTTCATACACATCAGCTCCACAAAAGAAGAAAAGCCTAAAGGAAATGAAAGAACTCTTTCTTCATTTTCTTTTGTGGGAGGAGGTGATGACCCCAACCTATTATTGTAAATGGGCAGATGTTGTCAATGTTTAGTCTAAAGTTTGAAATGGCAGGAGTTGAAGTTTCTCCCTGACCTCCATTCTAGGGAAAGAAAGTCATTCTATTGTACTGGAAAGGTGGACTTTAAAATTTTGCTACCTGGAAAAATTACTTTTTTCATTATTTAAAACCTTTTGGGTTTTTTTGTTTGTTTGTTTTTTTGGTGTGTATTGATTTAACTGATACGTCTTCATGTTACTGTGGTATCTTCACCGTTTTTATTTAATGACCTAATTGATACTTCATTGGTTGTAGTTTAGTCCCAGATTATTTCCTATAGATGATAGTTTCTTGCATAGTACAAGCATACCTTATTTTATTGTGCTTTGCAGTTACTGCTTTTTTTTCTGCCCCCAGATTTAAGGTTTGTGGCAACTTTGCATCACACATGTCTATTAGTGCTATAGCATTTGATCACTTTGTGTCTCTGTGTCACATTTTGGTAATTTTTGCAATAATTTGCAAATTTCAAACTTTTTCATTATTATGATCAGAGATTATAGCTTGCTGAAAGCTTAGATTTTTTAAATTAAGAGAATGTGTCTTTTTAAAGACACGATGCTGGGGCGCCTGGGTGGCTTAGTCAGTTATGCGTCCGACTTTCGCTTAGGTCATGATCTCGCGGTTCGTGGGTTCGAGCCCCACGTCGGGCTCTGTGCTGACTGCCAACTCGGAGCCTGGAGCCTATTTCAGAGTCTGTGTCTCCCTCTCTCTCTGACCCTCCCCTGCTCATGCTGTCTCTCTCTCTCTCCTAGAAATAAAAATATTTTAAAAAATAAATAAAGACACGATGCTATTGCACACTTAATAGACTATAGTAGATTATAAATATAACTTTTATAAGCATTGGGGAAATTTAAAAATTCATTTGACTCCTGTCATTGCAGTATTTGCTTTATTACAGTAGTCTGGAACTGAATCCCGCAGTATTTCTGAGGTATATCTTTTTATGCATTCCTTTTAGATTGATAAATGATCTTTTAACAACCTGGAAGGACTATATGCCAAAGGTGCATCTTAAGTGTATAACCAAATATATGATTACTAGCCCATGTATTTATTTCAATAATTCTCCTTGTTTCCCTTTCCCAGATTTATTGTCTAAGTTAAGGATGTTTGCTTTTGGGATATTATAGCCCAGCCATTGGGTTTATAACTATAATCAATATGTAAATATAATGATAAGCATTTATTAACCTCTTCATTTCTTTATTAATAACTAACATTTATTGAACTATTAAAGTATACCAGGTTTCATTTTTAAATTAGCTCACACAGGTTATCTAATTTAACATTTGATTCTGAAGTATGTTTTATTAATATTTAATATTTGTACTTTACAGATGAGAATATTAAGTCTTAAGAGTTTAAGTAACATGCTTAGTTTCTCACAGTTAAGAAATGCTGAGCCCAGCATTAAAACCCAGCTGGTCTGGCTCTAGATCCCATGTTCTTAAGTATTTACAGTGCTTCTCACAGTAGTGCATGATTGTTTTTGGTTAGAGTAGTATTGATCATTCTTGTAAATTTTGTTATACCTACTCTTATGACTTACTAAAGATGGAAAGTTCCTTCTGTTGTGAACAATGTATTACTGGATAGGCCATGTGAACTTTGTCATAGGCTTAGTACTACCATAAATATTTTTGACCTAGATTTTAACAAGACTTCATTCTTAAAATAATTGCCACTCCATCTGATTAATCAGAACAGTAGATACCATTTCTTGAGTATATAGCACTTTATATTCACTATCATAGAATTGGTTTTGGGGAGGAATTTTAGGAGAAAATGATCCTAGAGGAGAGAAAAAAAACATGATTAGTTATAGGAATTGCAAGGCCACTTTGATTAGAGCTCAGAAAGTAAAGTAGGGAATTGTGAAGAAAGATCAGACATGCAGGGGCCAGTTCATAGAGAACCGAGTTTGGGGTTTTTTTGTTTTTTTGTTTTTAATTCTAAGAACAGTTGAAGGCCATGGATAAGATTTTAAAGGTGATAAGATATACTTACATTAACAAAATCTGGGAGTGGTATAGAATTGTAAGGAGATGAGAGGGGATCCCAGAGAGCCTACTATTAAAAGTTTATTATATAAATAGTCCAGTCCAGGGCCTGATAGTGTCTTGAACTTGGGTGATGACAGTGGGAAGTGAAAAGAAGTGTGGGGATTTGGCAAGTATTTAATAGGTGGAACCTGTTAATTAGTTGCATTTGGAGAGGGGATAAGGAAACGTTGTGTGGGCCTCTAGGTTGCAAAACTAGATGGATGGGAGTGCCGTTCATACAAATAAGGAATCAAGAGAAGGACTAAACTGTGGGTTGAAGATCACAGGTTGGTGTATTTGAGATCCCCCAGTGTCCTAGAGGTGGATATGTTTGTTGAATATGCAGTTTGGATATATAGGTTTAGAACTCAGATTTTAGTGTAATTAAAGCTATGGAAGTAGAGGAGTTTCCCTTCTTGCCAAAGAAAAAGAAAGAAAAAGCACAAACCTTAGGAGGAAGCCTTGAAGAACTAAAACATTTCATGGTTGGAGGGAGGAAGGTGAGTCGGGAGCAGGTAGAGATGCTGAAGGATCATGGCTGCCATAGAAGCCAAAGAGAAAGTGAATTTAAAAAAAAAAAAAAAAAAAAGGATCACTTGATTTGAATGCTATTGAGAGGTCTACTAAGGTAGCTGAAAAGATTTTGGTTGAATTTGGTAACTTGAAGGTAATGTGCAAGAACCATTTGATGAAGTAAGTGTAAAAGCTGGATTGGAATAGTTTGAAGAGGAAGAAGAGGCATAGTTGAAACTGCTAACAATCAGATTAATATATCAGGCCACATTGAGCTACTTTATGCATAAAGTTTCTGTCCTTAATACTTGTATATAATTTGGCCCAATAATTACTCATATGTTAAAGATTTCTTACCCACAAGTAGCTCAGTGTGTGCAGTGTTAAAGTTACCAGTTAGAAGAGAAAACCCAGGCCTCTTGGGTATTGGAAATTACCATTAGTGGAACACTTTGTTTTTGCCTCCCCATATTACTGCTTTCCTGAATTGAAAATAGTATTTATAAACTTACTGTTATTTTTTTTTTTGAGAAGTTTTTGTTTTTTTTTAATAGTTTATTGTCAAATTAGTTTCCACATAACACTCAGTGCTCATCCCCACAAGTGTCCTCCTCCATGCCCATCCCCCCTCCCCCCACAACTTACTGTTATTTTTTAAGTAAGCTTTTTCCTCTTAATCTTGAAATTATTCAAATGCTGTATAGATTGTCTTTTCTAGTAGAGGGGCCTTGGTTCTCAAGGGGAAACACAATAAAGGGATTTTCTATGTCTTTATTTTATTATTAGGGGAATTATGTTATCAATCATTTTATTTTTTATTTTCATTCAAAAGACATAACAAAGTACTAAAGTCAAGAGTAAGATACAGAGCACATTATCACCATTACTTTTTTTTCCTCCTCCCTGCCAGCCCCCCTGTTACCCTTTTCACCAGTACTTTGTAATATAATATTTGAGAATAGTAGCCAGCAAATTCAGTAAAATAGAAAACCATACACTTTGTATGTACACACCCACAGTAGAAGGTATAACAGAAGAAAACACTTTTTTACAGCAGCAACAATAAGAAATGTGGGAAATTGCATATGAAGAAATCATTAACAAACTGTTGAGGACATAAAACTTGATTAAATGGGAGGACATATCCCCCTTCTCCAGTTTGTTTTTTACTATTCTGGGAGGAGTTATTCATTCATTCATTCATTCATTCAGTGGTGAGAGAGGTCAGCATCATAAATGATACCAGTTTTTTAAATAAGTTAACATAAATATTTCAGGCAGTTCTCCCTTTCCCTTCCCCTACTCCAGATACTAGACAAGATAATTCCAAAGTAATATGGAAAGTGAATAAAGCAGAAGAACAGTGAGGGAGATTAGCCCTACCAGATGATAACGTCATAAAATATTTTCTTTCTGGCTTATGAATAGTCAGACCAATGGAACAGAAGGTTTAGAAATAGACCCATAGAACTTACTAGTATATGATTTTGATTAAAGAAGTGATTGCAAAAAATGGAACTTTTCAGTAAATGGTACTGGGAAAACAGGACCTCAGGATGAATCCCAAGTATATCAGATTTAATGTAAAAGATGAAACTACAAATATGTCCTGAAAATATGGGCAGATTCTCTACATCCATGCTAACATTTGTGATGGTCTTTTTTATTTTAACTCTCTTATTGAGTGTGAAGTATCTCATTGTGGTCTTGATTTGCATTACCCTAAATGAACAGTGATGTTGAGCATCTTTTCAAGTACTTTTTGATTGTTTGCATGTCTTTGGAGAGCTGTCTATTCAGATCCATTGCCTATTCTTAGATTGTCTTTTTAACTGCTGAGTTGTAAGTGTTCATTTCATATACTGGATGCACATCCGTTATACATAATTTGCAAATATTTTACCCCATTCTAGAGGTTATCTTTCACTAAAAAAAAAAAAATCACATGAAGTTTAGCATTTTATTCATTTTCAAGCGTACAATTTGGTGGCATGAAGTACATTTACAATATTAGGTGATCAAACGTACACCTCTAACCATTAATCAGTAATACGGTTAAAACTCTCCTTTCCTCCCTCTCCCGGTCCCTGGTAATTTCTGTTCTACTTTTGTCTTTGTGAATTTGGCTATTCTACGTACCTCATCTAAGTGGAATCATGCAATACTCGTCCTTTTTGTACCTGGCTTCTTTAATTTAGCATAATTTCTTTAAGGTTCATCCATGTTGTAGCATGCATCAGAATTTCATTTATTTTTATGGCTGAATAATATATCATGGAGTGTATATATATCACATATTGTTAATGCTGATGGACACGTGGGTTGTTTCTGTCTTTTGGCTGTTCTTAATACTGTGTCTATGATCATTGGGATACAAGTATCTGAGTGAATCACTATTTCTATTCCTTTGGGTATGTATATAGGATTAGGATTGTTAGGTCATATGGTAATTCTGTGTGTAACATTTTGAGGGGTTGCTAGAGTGTTTCCCACAGCAGCTATATCTTTTTTTCTTTTTACTTTCTTGATAGTGTTTTTTGAAGAAGTAAATGTTTTTTTATGAAGTACATTGTATATTTTGTTTGGTTGATTGGACTTTTGGTGTCAGGTCTAAGAAATGATTACCTAATTCAAGGTCACAATATTTCTATGCTTTCTTCTCAGTGTTTTATAGTTTTAGTTCTCACATTTAGGCCTATGATCTATTTTGAGTTAAGTTTTATATATGATGCAAGGTAGGGGTCCAACTCTGTTCTTTTGCGTGTGAGTATCAAATTGGCCCAGCATCTTTGTTGGGGAAAAAAAAAAAAAAACATTTTTCCCCCATTGAAGTATGTTGGCACCTGTGTTGAAACTCAGTTGACCATAAATGTAAAGATCTATTTCTGGACTCTCAATTCTATTCCTTGATATATAGCTCTCTTTATGCCATTACCGCATTATCTTACTGCTGTAGCTTTGTAGTAGATTTTGAAATTAGGAAGTGTGAGTCTTTCTACTTAGTTTTTCTTTTTTAAAATTGTTTTGGGGGCACCTGGGTAGCTCAGGAGGTTGAATGTCCGACTTCAGCTCAGGTCATGATCTCACAGCTTGTGAGTTTGAGCCCTGTGTCAGACTCTGTACTTACAGTTCAGAGCCTGGAGCCTGCTTTGGATTCTGAGTCTCTCTTTCTCTGCCCCCTCCTGCTCATGCTGTCTCTCTCTCTCTCTCAAAAATAAATACATGTTAAAAAATAAAAAAAAATAAAAGATTAGGGCGCCTGGGTGGCTCAGTCGGTTGAGCGTCCTACTTTGGCTCAGGCCATGATCTCACAGTTCGTGGATTCAAGCCCCGCGTCGGGCTCTGTGCTGACTGCCAGCTCAGAGCCTAGAGCCTGTTTCAGATTCTGTATCTCCCTCTCTCTCTCTGACCTTCCCAGCTCATGCTGTCTCTCTCTCTCTCAGAAATAAATAAAACGTTAAAAAAATCTAAAAAAAAAAAAGACTGTTTTGGCTATTCTGGATCCCTTGCATTTCCAAATGAATGTTAGGATGAGGTTGTCAGTTTCTGCTTTGAATTTGTAGATCTGCTTGGAGAGTATTAACCATCTTAAACAGTATTAAGTCTGCCAGTCCATGAATATCATGCAGCATTAATTGAATTCTTATTAATCCACTAATTTTCTCCTTTATCCTTTCTCACTTTTGAGAACTGACTTTCACTTCTGACCTTAATATACTTTATCAACTACATTCTCTGTCAAAATATGCAACTGTTTTTTTTTTTTCCCCTAAAATATAATCTGTACTCTCATTCCCTTTTCATTGTAGGTTCCTCTGAGATCTTGTTCTTTTGATTATTGACGATAATATTTCATTTTAATCTTAGTTCAGTATTATACTTTTCTCCTTCATTGGCTTCTTCCCTTCTGCCTTCAAATGAATTAATTTCAGGCTCTAACACTATTTGCTCTTGAATAGATTGCCTCCTAATTACTACTACTCATCTCCTTTTCCTCATTTCTTTCATTTCCTAACTTTTCTTAAGAAGTCATCTTCTCCTAGCTTCTATTTTTTATTTTTTGTGAAATAAGTGAATTGGTCTTGATTAGTTGTATTAAGGTCTTAATCTAGCCTCTGAACTATTGAAGTCCTTACTCAAAACCCCATTATACAGAAGTGTAAGTATTCTGTTCTGAAATCTGGGTGGCACTCTTAGAGCTATTTGCCACACTGACATCAGCCTTTTGTGGAATTCCCCAAGAGCACAGTTTGAAAGCTACCACAAGATCATTTCAAGTAATTTACTTGTCACCAAATTAAATTATATTTATTCTTAGGCACCATTTCTCCTAGACATTTTGTAGTAACTAAATCCTCAGTTTCTGTGTTGTTTCCCACTACATTTTCTTTCTTTGTCTGTAATCACATATACAGTCTCTTTAAGTGCTATAAACTTTTTCTTTTTTTTTTTTTTAGTGTTTTATTTATTTCTGAGAGAGAGAGAGAGAGAGAGACAGTGTGAGCGGGGAGGGTCAGAGAGAGAAGGAGATACAGAATCTGAAACAGGCTCCAGGCTCTGAGCTGGCTGTCAGCACAGAGCCTGATGCAGGGCTCAAACCCACAAACCGTGAGATCATGACCCGAGCCGAAGTCGGATACTTAACTGACTGAGCCAGCCAGGCGCCCCTATTCACTTTAAATTTTAATACTGGCAAGAAGGTTTTCCAAATCATACCAGCTCAGTAACATTGTTCCCACTAGTAATCCGTGGTAATAATAATTTATGCCATGCATTTGACACTTAAATGCACAAAATATTTTGAGCTATGTAAAGATAATATAGGCTCAGATTCTCACCTTAAATGTGCTCTTATAGTATAGAGATGTACAAAATAATTATTGAGATGAATTAATGAGTGCCGTAGGAGAGCCACAGATGAAATTCTGTGGAAATTTAAAGAAGATCAAGATAATTTCCCCCTGAAAGAATAGGGCAGATGATCTCAGAAGATTTGGGTTGGGACTTGAGACTGTAGCACCTGAACACTCAGAGGTAGGCATTCTTGACTGAAGGAGCAGTGTGAATTGTAGCAGAGGTAGAAAAGCACAAGATGATAGGTATTTTGATTTGGCTGGAGAAAAAGGTTTAAGAAGAAAGGTAGTGAGATAAAACATAAAAGTAAACTGGAGCTGGACATAGTTTTATTAGTTAATTGTCTATGTGCATTTGGTTTCCCAAGCTCTTTGAAGACAAGTAATGAATCTTACACTTCTAATCACCTGCAGCAGGGTTATGGGTTAGAGAGCAAGTATTCCATAAGATTTTGTTGAATGTATAAAAGATAGAAACAATTGCTTCCCAAAAGGTATTATTCAAGGTAACTTATTGTCACACCCTTCTGTTTACTGTGGTTTTATCAGTAAAAACTATTTTGGATCTCATTAGTAATGGTTCCTTACAGCCAAGAAGTCCTTATGAGACTTTAAAACATAAAATGGAGAGGATGGGAGCAAGGTTTATGTGTCTGATGAGCAGAACTTGGTTTGATTCATTCCCCCCAAAAAGGACCTGAGAAATGCTGGTTTGAGTTGAGAAAAATGATCAGTTATTAACAAATCTTCTGAAATTTAGTCTCTAATTTAAGTTCTTTTTATGTTTTAATAAATTAGATTTTTAAGAATATTTCCTAGGATTCAGATTTCATTTAACCACAAATATTTGTTGAAAAGAAATGAAGAATTGAAAAGGTGTATCCAAGAATTGTGTTGGACTATGTATGGGTAACATTTTCTTTTATCAAAAAAAATTTTAAAACAGCATTTTGTATGATTGAATAGAAAAGATTAAAAGCTTCAACTACTCTCCTAAAAACCATGTTCATCTTGCTATAAGTTCCTGGTACTGTTGGTCTCCACAGAGAGAGTGTGTTGTATGTACACACATCATAGAAAGGCAGAGAAATTGAGTATGCCTGCTTTCAGTCTTTTCTTTCCAATGGCACATGCAAATCTTTTATTTTTATAAAGCAAAATATATATATATTTTAATGTTTGTTTATTTTGAGAGAGAGGCAGAGCATGCACAAGCGCACATGCTGGGGAGGGTCAGAGAGGGAGAGAGGATCCCAAGCAGGCTCCATACTGTCAGTGGAGAGCCTGACTCAGGGCTCCATCTCACAGACTGAGATCATGACCTGAGCTGAAATCAAGACTGACTGAGCCACCCAGGCGCCCCAAAGCAAAATATGCTTTACATATTAAATTGGAAGATGTATTTAATAGAGGGGTAGAGTTTTTGTCATTTCAAGGGAACAAAGAGCCATTTGCTTAGAGATTCTTGTGGTAAAGTAATACGTTATTTTATAACACTTGTTTTGTTCTAAACTCTCTATATCATGTGCTAGGTGAAAAACCATTTCGCTGTGATGAATGTGGTATGAGATTCATACAAAAATATCACATGGAAAGGCATAAGAGAACTCATAGTGGAGAAAAACCTTACCAGTGTGAATACTGTTTACAGGTAAGGGGTTGTTTGAAATGTTTGTTTCTTAACCACTTTGCTGAAGTATGATCGACACTGAAATTCTTCTAAATTAAATTATAAATTATAAAATCATCGTGGTTAATTAGAATACATTACCATTAGAACTGTTTGAAGAACCTCCCAACTGCTGTTGATTAGATTTATAATAGGCGAATGGCTCAGCAAATTCATTTGGAATTGCTTATACTACTATGCTTATATCTATTTTTATATTAATTACTTTTTTCTTTTCTTTTCTTGCTTGACGAAAAACACAAACTAAAACAAAAAACTCACTCCTGAAATCTGAATTTGACAGTATTTTTCCAGAACAGATCGTGTATTGAAACATAAACGTATGTGCCATGAAAATCATGACAAAAAGCTAAACAGATGTGCCATCAAAGGTGGCCTTCTGACATCTGAGGAAGATTCTGGCTTTTCTACATCACCAAAAGATAACTCACTGCCAAAAAAGAAAAGGCAGAAGACTGAGAAAAAATCATCTGGGATGGACAAAGAGAGTGCTTTGGATAAATCTGACCTGAAGAAAGACAAAAATGATTACTTGCCCCTCTATTCGTCAAGTACTAAAGTAAAAGATGAGTATATGGTAGCAGAGTATGCTGTTGAAATGCCACATTCGTCAGTTGGGGGATCGCATTTAGAAGATGCATCAGGAGAAATACATCCACCTAAGTTGGTTCTCAAAAAAATAAATAGTAAGAGAAGTCTGAAACAGCCACTGGAGCAAAATCAAACAATTTCGCCCTTATCCACATATGAAGAGAGCAAAGTTTCAAAGTATGCTTTTGAACTTGTGGATAAACAAGCTTTACTAGACTCCGAAGGCAATGCTGACATTGATCAGGTCGATAATTTGCAGGAAGGGCCCAGTAAACCTGTGCACAGTAGTACTAATTATGATGATGCCATGCAGTTTTTGAAGAAGAAGCGATATCTTCAAGCAGCGAGTAACAATAGTAGAGAGTACGCGCTGAATGTGGGTACCATAGCTTCTCAGCCTTCTGTAACACAAGCAGCTGTGGCGAGTGTCATTGATGAAAGTACTACGGCATCCATATTAGATTCACAGGCACTGAATGTGGAGATTAAGAGTAACCATGACAAAAATGTTATTCCAGATGAGGTACTGCAGACTCTCTTGGATCATTACTCCCATAAAGCTAATGGACAGCATGAGATATCATTCAGTGTTGCAGACACTGAGGTGACTTCTAGCATATCAATAAATTCTTCAGAAGTACCCGAGGTTACCCAGGCAGAAAATGTTGGATCAAGCTCCCAAGCATCCTCATCAGATAAAGCCAACATGTTGCAGGAATACTCAAAGTTTCTGCAGCAGGCTTTGGACAGAACTAGCCAAAATGATGCCTATTTGAATAGCCCGAGCCTTAACTTTGTGACTGATAACCAGACCCTTCCAAATCAGCCAGCATTCTCTTCCATAGACAAGCAAGTCTATGCAACCATGCCCATCAATAGCTTTCGATCAGGAATGAATTCTCCACTAAGAACAACTCCAGATAAGTCCCACTTTGGACTAATAGTTGGTGATTCACAGCACTCATTTCCCTTTTCAGGTGATGAGACAAACCATGCTTCTGCCACATCAACCCAGGACTTTTTGGATCAAGTGACTTCTCAGAAAAAAGCTGAGGCTCAGCCTGTCCACCAAGCTTACCAAATGAGCTCCTTTGAACAGCCCTTCCGCGCTCCATATCATGGATCAAGAGCTGGAATAGCTACTCAGTTTAGCACTGCCAATGGACAGGTGAACCTTCGGGGACCAGGGACAAGTGCTGAGTTTCCAGAATTTCCCTTGGTGAATGTAAATGATAATAGAGCTGGGATGACATCTTCACCTGATGCTACAACTGGCCAAACCTTTGGCTAAAAAAAAGTGTAAATAATACTGGCACTTTAGAACAGATTAATCAAGAGTGGGGTTACTCTGTGTAAATGGAGTGCTGTACAGATTTAAGAGCAATGCGTTATAACAAGTTAAGCTGATATGAATAGCAAGATAATCCAATAACTGCATTTTGTTTGGTTAGTCAGCATTCTTTGAACTGCCTTACATGTTGTCACCTTTATAGAAGCAATGCATTACTTGTTTTAGAACAGAAACTTGCTATTCCACCTACACCGAGTTTAAAAGGAAAAAAAAAAAAGACTTTCGCACAATTGTTTCCTAATTGATAACATTGTACATTCTTAGGAGATTAGTAATTGTGTGAAATTTACTCATACTGTTTCTAAGTTTTTCAGCATAGTCATTGCACTTCAGCAGGGAATCTGAGTATACTTTACAAACAGAGTGAACTTAAAAGTTTAAATGTCAAGAGATTATGGCTTAAATAAATTAGTGTGTCCTATAGGAGGAAAAAAAAAGAAACCAAGAAACCACCGTTTAAAAAGAATGATATGCCATATACCCTTGATTTTCATTTTGCATTATATTGACATGGTTTTTTTTTTTTTTTGAGAAAAAAAGTAATAAAAATCTGATAGTCTAAGACTCCACTATTTAAAAGCCTAATTACTTTTAAAATATGCATACTTTCAAAACTTTTACCAAAATACGTAACTGTTGAAGCATTCACTTCTCTGTGGAAGTATGCATATTGGTGTCAGTTTCTTTGTACAGTTGTACTTAGATATTTTTTATGATTTTTCATGTGCAGGTATCAAGGTTTTGAAGTTTTAGTAAAAAGATATTCTGTAGATTACATTCCCAAGAACATAATGCTTACACAAAATGTATATTCCACGTTTTAAAGCTTAATTGTATTTTACTTTTACATATACACTTCAGTTAACATAGAGCACTTAGAATCTATTTGGTATTTTTGATTTCTCAAAGTAAAAAAATTAGATTTTTAGGTTTGATATGGTTGTGTCATAATCATCTCATAATTGACAATTTTAATTTTTGGCAATAAAAGGAAATTGGGTATCTTTGGAACTGTAAAACCTAGTTTAATCCTTCTCTTTCTAGAATCTTGATAGATTGGATAATTAAACAGTATCCAGAGAAACTAAAGAAATGGGCATTTTAATTGCTTATTTTATCTTGAATTACTTTTTAATGAACACTGCTCATTACAATTTTACAAACCAAAAGTGTTTACTAATTCTAGTAACTACAATTTCTTTTTCAGCTAGATGAGTGATCGGAAACTTTTTGTTGCATTTCAAAATCTAAATAAACTACAGACTTTATCCTTATACCACGAATGTTTTTTTTTTTAATATATATACTTTGTCTTAAAATAATACAGCATGGTACAATAAATAGTGCTTTTATATATACACATCTGTATACTTTTCTAAAGAATGATGGTTTGAGTTACACATTGGACAGTTTTAATTTTTGGAAAATAACATTACTTCTATTGATTTTATTATCCTCTTTAATTTGTTCCAGCTTTTTTGCTTATTTTAATTTTCACCATCTTTGTCACAATGCACATACTGATGTAGCACTAGTGATACTCTAATATCCTTGGAAGGTGAAACTTTATTGTTCCTAATTTCCACTTTTATATTGGCCCTGTAGATCTGCAGTCTTTGTTTCAGTATAGAATGTTCTACATTTAAATTATTGTTTCTTTTATTTAATGGGATCCCAAGACTGTTCTCATAAAGAAAGGGAACAAAGAAAATATCAACCCTTAACATCTTTTACATTTATTTTGAATATTTTGGTGTTTTATGATAATATAAATTATGTTTAATGTGGTTTCCTCTGTACTTTGGTTATTAAGCTTTGCTTGAAATATTAATTTCCGCATTTGACAGCTTTCTTTGCTGTCAAACTTTTCAAGAATTTTAGACTTCTTTGAAGTAGATGTTTAAGTTCTGCCATTACTGACTTTGAAGAATAGTGTGTTATGTTACAAATCATGCAATTGCAAGAAGGCTTTATTCAGGTGAGATGTTAAAAATGGAACTGTGCTCACATTGTATAGGCATTTGTATTTTTCTCATACTACTATTTGATAATAGGCATTTATTCCGGAGTTGATTTCTTTTTTTTTTTTCTTTTTTTCTTTTTTTCTTTTTTTGAGCCTGATCAAAAATTTCGTTCTGTTAAAAACTTTTTTAGTCCTGGGATAGTATACAGTTTTTGTTTGCTTTAACATCACCAGCACAGTTTTTAGAGTGTGACTCTACTGCTGAGCAGTTAGGGTAAGCCAAGGAAGGCAGGCCTTTGAAAATGGTAGTTATGCAAGCAAAATTTCAGGTGTTGCATTCCTGTCTTCAACACATTTCTTTAAGTATACATAATGGCAGACTTTTCTACCACATTATAAGCGATTTTGAGATAAGTAATACTTTGGCATAAGTTATATACCATTTAAGTATAGTAGTTGTGGCTCTCTTACTGTGAAATTCTAAATGCCTACCAGAATTACCTTGTATTATCATCATAGGATAAACATCTCAACAGTTTAGGTTTCCCCACTTTGCTTTAGAAAGTTACTTAATTTCTATCTGGGCATTAATAGTAAAAAGTAAGTAGCCTTTTTGTGCTGCTGTCGATCAGAATACTGAGGATATGATATAATCCTTTTGCAATTTGTGTTTTTCATTTCTCTCAGTTAGCAAAGTGTTCCATTAAAACATACTCTTATACCATTAAACTTTTGGTCAGTGTGAGTGAGGTATGCTTTTTCACTTAGGACGTACTCATGTTTGAAGATTGGAAGCAGATCAGGTTAGATGAGGTAATATCTGTTGACCATCTAAAAGCTCTTTTTTTTTTTTTTTAAACTTAATTGTACACATATTCATTTGGTTCAGAATATTTGAGTGGCTTTTAAATCTTTTGGATCTACTTGCAGATTTTCTATTTGGTACCATAGAAACCCATCCTTTTAGCTCTGGCTGAGGACTGTCAGTGGTTGGGTAATTTTCCCTTTCTGAGAGGCAAAAGAGGTCTTATGCTCAGGGTAGGCTTTCATTTCCACAGGGGAGAGAAACTTGCAAAGTGCCAGCTAGGTAAGATCTTTTGCCACTTCTTTCATTTTATCAATTTGGGTTTTTAAAGGGCTGTTAAAAAATAAAAAAAAAAGCCGGGAAACTTTAAAAGTAGGCATTACTGTAGTACCACATTTCTTAGACATAGAACATCTTAAAACTAGAACTTGTTTTTTCACAGTATAATTACTTGAAGAAGCACTATTATAATCAATGAGAAACTTTTTGACACTGCAATTTAATTTAAACTTTTTCCGTTTCAAATTGCTTTATTTCAGGGAAATAATTTTCCAGTTGTTTTGCTATATTCTGCAAATAAAACCGTATGTTTCCTTTTTTCACTTAAACCTTGGTAGGAAACAAACTAAAGCAGACAAACATTTCTTGTTGTGTTTGTTGCTTTCTTTAATCCAATGGATAAAAAAGTAAAACCCTGTAAACATTATTTTATTTTTTTATGCAATACCATGCTGTAAATACGGTTCATCAAATAAGGATGTACCTATGATTGAATCTTTAATTCTGCACAGTTAGAGTTTATATATAAACGTGTCTTGACAATCAAGGACTTTTATGTGAGTCTTCCTTTATGATGTTTATTAATGTTATGCATTCCATTTGTTTTGAAGTGAGTACCAATGTGCTAATTTGTATTGTCTGAAAGTATGTAATGTTTTTACAGCTTGTTTTTAAGAATCTGTAAATATGTACAAACAAATCACAGTACTGCTTTATGTTAGAAGGCATATGATGTTGTACTGTACGTAAGCAATAATACATAGCAGTGCTAACTTTACAAGTAGCATCAGGAAAGTTCTAAAAACATTTCAGAGTTATTCTCCTTATTTCATTTAATAATGATTATCTTTAATCAATTTTTATAAGTAAATTCCATTGTTCCTCCTGTTGGAACATAACACTGTTTACACAGCATAATTGAAGTTGCAGGGGAGACAGGCTATATCTGACTTCATCTGTACTCACTTTCACTAAGCATTGAATGGCCTTACCACTCTTCTGCAAGATGGAGGAAGACCGCAAAACTTAGTGCCCATCACACTGAAGGAAGGGGGGTGTGGTTTGTTTCTGTTTTTGTTTTTGTTTCCTGCTTCTGTACTGCTACCTAACTTTGTGGTTTGCTTTGAATTTAATATTTGTTTCTGTTTTAGATTCAAGCCCGTAAGTTTTGAGGTGACTTCAGCTCCATTGTGACATAGTTCTCTTCATATTTCATAGTTACATTTCAGTAATTCTGAACTTTCTACTTTGATTTTTAGATACTTATTTTTCAAGCTTGATTTCTCAGCTGAACAGATGAATTTATTCAACTTCAGTACAAAGAAAGACAAACCTATTGTAGTTTGAATTGAGTAGATATTATACTGTACAGAACAGCTAACTATTTGAACACACATCACTGCTTTAGAAATAAAACCGCCAATTTATAAATGTATATGACCTACATTTTATAGGAGAAATGTTTTTAAATGCTAGTCATTTATATAATGTGCTTTGAAGGATTTGCTAGTCCACTTCTGTCACTTTTTAGTACACTGGTATCTTTTATATGTAATGTATGCTTTTTATTATTGTAGCAAAGCATTTCAGTAGAACGAATTTTGCAACAATATGGGGGGAATTTTTCATTGTTGGATTTGAATTATACTGGATTTTATCTGTGTAGTCTTGTCTTTATTTTAATGCTGTCTGGAAGGGAACTTGGTATCCAAATAAAGCAGGTAACCTCATTTTACTTCAAGGGCATACTGTGTAGTGCTGAATTTAATCTGGAAATCTGACGATTTTGAAAAGAAAAACACATTTATAAAAATTGTACAGAAGAAATTAAATGTGTGATGGAAATCCTGATGGTGAAGCACGTTGAATTTTCTGATATATAGTGTTATTTTCCTGGGATCCCCTATGCCTTCTTTGTATTTCAACTAATAAAGGAAAAAACCCTGTCATTAAAACTGGTAGGATGATAGGATATTCTGATTATACAGTATTACTTTTCCTATCCCATTTTCTGACCCTTTCTCAATCACTGTAAATTTTTATTTTCTATTGATAATTAAACCTGTACATAATATAGACACTGTTGTATAAAACTCAATTGGGTTGCTATGCTTGAATGGGTAACTAAGTGAAAATATTATGGATACTGCGAGAATTCCGTAATGTCAGAACAAATTTCCAGGAGAAAGAGGGGCGTCGTGTCCTGGGAAGGTCACAGCAGGTGTTTCGTCAACCCTCTGGGTTATCTATGTGAAAGAGTCCACTATAAACTTAGTATCTTGGACAAGTGGGTCTTTCCGTCCCCACTTCCCCCCAAATATATGAGCACTAAATTTCAAAATCTACTCAGGTGAAAATTACTTTGCAATGAAACTTACCACATTGAAATTTTCACTGTTAAAGATACTTGTGATATTTTTAAATACAAACTTTCGCTCAGTAGTCAGCAGCCTGACCATTGAAATCTGGTAAGTCAGTGTGTTTTAAAATATATTTTACCCTCCAAAGAGAATTGTTTTCAAACAATTGGGAGGACTTCTGTTTGTTTAAATGCTTTTTTTAAATTGTCATTGTAAAAATAAAATCTTGCTTGACCCCATATTATGCCATGAATGAATTGCTGAGCCTTTCTAATACAATGAGAGCTTGTTTCATGCAGAGTCATGGAACATAGAAATGTTCTTTAAACTGACCTATTCATTAAGTGGTTTATGAGTTTCACAGCTTCTGGCATTGTCATGTAGTTAACCTTGCCATTTGGAGTTTATAATACCATTTTATGTATTGTGATACTAAAGGAAGCTGTTTTGTTTTATTTTTAATTGAATTATTAGACTAATTTAATTCTGCATTTTAAATGTGGACACTTGCTGTTTGAAAAATAAAAAAATACAGAATACAGTTTTATGAATAATTTCCTAGCTGACTTTTTCACAATATTCTGAACCAAATAACCAATGGTAAATATTTTAAAAACTGGTGCATAAATTAATACAAAAAGAGAAGGATGTCTGTAGTCTGTATGGAATTCACAGTTTTTGCACAAATTGAGTAACAATTAGCAGGAGCTTTACTGTACTTTTGTGTAGAATGTATAGACATTTCTGAAATTCAGGAGTCCAATGTTACTGTCCAATATTGTAGACTTGAAATATGTTTAACACAGGTTTTAAAATTATGTGTTCTTTTTCTTTATGGGTAAGAGTTTGTTAACACCTCATATGTGGGTTTTTCCCCCTCCATTAGTGAAGATAGTTTTGTTTTTATCCATTTCCCACCTTGCCAGTCTCCTGTCTTGTGACACATTGTAAGATAGCTGTGTGTAGTTAGGAGTGCAGTTCAGGTCCTTGGAACAAATACAAACTAGTGGCCTTTATAGAGATTAATCCTAGAACTCTGGCTTTATTAGTATGGTTGTTTAATTATACTTAAGAATACCACTGATATTCTATTAATACATTTCCTAGATCTCAGTTTTTCTTGAATGGTTAGAAATGGTAGGGAGGGTGGTGGGGAAATACTCTACATGAGACTTAACCTTCTGAAGATTACAAGAAAAAATGACATCGAAGTCACTTGAATTAAGGTTATCATGGAGTCTCACTTGACAATTTGTCATGCACAAAAGGAATATGAGGGTTTCTGTGATTATATGTTTGGATAGAAATTTGTCTTTTGCAGACTGCTGGCTGTCCTGTCTCTCCTCTTCCCCCTGCCCCAACCTGAAAAGGTATTAGGGTAAACTGTATCCATCTGATGGTTTATAAAGAATGGAGCAGAAAAGTTTAAATTAACTAAAGGTAAAATTTTAGTTCTTTTGTCATTTTTAAATGCCCTTAAAAGGACATTTGTAGTAAAACATTTTATGCACACACACATGTAGATGTGCATATGTATAAGAACTAGGATGTAAAATGTGATCCTATAAATGAGAATGACCATTTTCAAAGTGATTTTCAAACTACTGGGAAATTCAAGTTTAGAAATAGACTTGAATGGTAAAATAGAGAGCATTTGAGTTTTTGCATATTTACACATTCAGGTGAACTCTTAAAATCATAGCTTACTTAATTTTCCCTAGCTGCTCCCGTTCTTAGTAAGATTCTGAAATTCATGTTTGTGTCAAGGTGGCCAACGAAGTCAAAGAAATGTGTTATTACCTGTGATAGTAATTATGTTTCCAATGATTTGAATTTTTACTTTCTGGGCCTAGTATATTCATTCAGCATCCATCACCTGCTAAAGAACAATGCGTGCTAGATGCAAATAAATGGTTGAGTCTGCTAACATCTTTATTTGAGCATCTGAAAGGTTTTTGTAGCGGTAGCAGTTGCAGGGTGTGGTGCTGTACATTAGATTATTAAAGCTGTGTTGGGTGCTGTGCTGTATAGCTTACACCTCATGCCTCATCAAATAGGTAAGTAGTAGATTTCTTTTAGGATAGTTTTCTAGAGAACATAATTTTAATAAGTTGGTTGCAGAAGATAGAAGATATATATGGGCCAAATACAGTTGAAATAACATTGTTAATAATACTGCCTAATTAAAATACCAAACTCACAGATAAAATTCAAACCTGGACTGTGGAAGTGAGACTAGCCTTTGTTCAGAAGGAATGGACCTATTACAGGAGTAGGAAATGAACGTGCTCTAGGAATTCGTGAGCCTCGGGAGTACCTATATCTCACTGGGGAGTTGGAAATGGATGCTGGAGAATGCTTTCCTGGAAATAGAGCTAACTCAACCAGTGCTAATTAGTCATTCAAGCACAGTCTTCATGGAGTGGTATTAATATTAGTTTAAATCCTTTGAGTTATACACAAGTCAGTACTCCTAGCTATGGTTATGGTGTTCTTTATGCCAGACAACTTCCACTAACCCCTAATTATCTTATATTCTCCTTGACTGTTTTTCTTCAAGGTGTTTGGACCACTATAAAATTTACTTTTAAACTTGCTAAATGCTAATTTTCCTTTGTTTCTTTATGGGAACTCCAGCACTGTCCCACAACTGTGGTCATTGACAATGAGGGTTAAGACTGATTGCTAGAGCACAAAGTGAAATGGCAGAAAGAGTATACAGTGCACTGAGAGTAGTTGTGCTGTGTGGGTTGCTAAGTTGACCCTCACGATTTGAAAGCAGATGAGGCAGCATAACCAGTGCTGCAAGGGACGGCTTTAAATGACCTTTGTGTGATCTTGGGTATTGTGAGACTCCAGGGGTGTAGGGTCGTGAGATTCCATAAGCTTCTCTGGGCAGGTTAAGAAGCAAAATGAGGAAGGGACAGAATCAAGAGACTTATGTGCTGGTTCTCCCTTGGGCTGTCTGTGTAACATTGTTCACATCACCTGAATCTCCAGGTTTTATCTGTAAGGAGATAGTAAAAGTTCCTTTTGGAATTGCTGTCAATACCAAATCATTTGAGATGATTTGTAAACTATAAAGCACTAAACATTTCCTAGTTCATATTTTAGAAGTGGCCTTAATAGAAGATAGTGCAGAATTGGACAAGTGTTGGAAGCCTCATTTCTTATAAAGCAGAGCATGTGGTAAATTCCTGACTTGCTGACAATATCATCTTTAAAAAAAATTGAAGATATGAGTAGGTTTGTCTGGACTTAATTGACCAGCAAGGAAGAACTAGTTAGTGAGGTAGAAGAGATTCCATTTTCATAGACCCTATAAAAGCTGCAACATTTTTTAGAACAATATACTGCAGTGAATTTTTTTTTAATGTTTTATTTCTAGAAGAGAGAGAGAGCGTGAGCAGGGGAGGGTCAGAGAGAGAGGGAGTCACAGACTGAAACAAGCTCCAGGCTCTGAGCTGGCAGCACAGAGCCCGACGCGGGGCTCAAGCCCACGAACCGCGAGATCATGACCTAAGTGAAAGTCGGACGCTTAACTGACTAAGCCACCCAGGCGCCCCTGCAGTGAATTTTTTAAAGTCCTTAAACTTGAGGGGGCGAGGGGTGGGGAAGAGGCAGAAATGCCATCCTATGAAAGTAAGAACGTATTGAACTACTCAATTCCAAGCTATTGGTTAATCAGGAACAGGAACTTGACTGCCCACGAGGCAAAAAGCACCATGGATAGTAAATAAGGTTGTAATTCTGCAGCCAGCTTCACAAGGCCGGGGGAAAGGACACAGGTCTGTGTGGTGGGTCTGCTTGTTCGCCTTTTTCTCTTGCATTTGTTTTTCACCTTATCTCTCCATTCTTTGCTATCTCCTTTGTTTTCTTCCTCCTTAGTGACTATACAGTGTGTGCCATAGTGTGTATACACCAAAAGGGAACAGCTGCTTGATGGTATGTGATGCTTGGCCTTTCATGCAAGTTAGGTTTGTTTACCTTGTTTTTAGTAATAGTTCAAAAAAATTCAAAATTAATTGCTCATTGGGAAAAGATTCTTGAGGGCGTTTTGTTCACAGTATAGAACAGTGCCTCACTCATAAGCAGGAATGAATGAATGAAGAGTGTTACGTGGTAAAAGGCATGAGCAGTGAAGATATTAGAAATGATGGTGGAGCTTTGATGGTACTAAGAGGTGATGCTGTGATCGAGGAACCTGAGACTACTGGATTTCTACACTCAGCCACAAACTCCTAAACAAGATTCCCACAGGAGACACACACAAGAATCAATGGCTAGTGAGAAACATGGCATCTGATGTGTTGGACCTGTTTCCCAAACCCTAGTGTAGAAATGGTCCAGAGGATGTGGCCAGGACTACAGGCCTCTAAGGCTATTTCCTTTCCCTCGGCTCGTTACTATTTTCTGGCTGCAGAGAAATGAGAACTTCTGTATATATGAGAAAAAGTGAAGAACAGAGAGTAGGATTCCATAAATGAACAAATGGTACCAGTACTTTCCCCAGCCCAGCAGCATGGGAATAAAGGCAAAAAAACAAAACAAACAAAAAACATGTCCATATGTATGGACTCTTGGAAAGTGGCCTTGTTCACTGCTGGGTGTGGCTCAGTAAATGTTCTATGATCAGATCATTTGGATTAACAACTCATCGCTGTCAATGGACTTGGGACTTTCTCAAATCCCTTTGAACCCTCTGTCCCTTTATCACAACCACAGGCCAAGCCACCTTCAAGTCTTGCCTGGGCTCTGGCAAGTTTCTACACATTATCTCTCGATGGCCTCTGGTCCTTTCTGTAGATAACAGCCAAGCAAAAACCCTTCAGAAGCTTCTCATTTGCTATTTAATAAACACTTAAGCTCCTTGCCTTGGCCCTGGTGACTGCCCCACTGCTCACAGCCCCAACCTTCCCCACAAGGAGCTCTCATCCTCTGCTCTTCCACTCAGACTCACACTAGGTCATGCCTGCTTCTGCCACAGTTTGTTTTCTCTACACTCTACATATCAACTCCCCACCCTGACTTCAGCCCTAGCATCACTTCCTCAGAAAAGCTTATCCTGATCTCCTCAGTTGGGTCATAACCACCCTCCCCCTCTGCATGCCCCCACCCAGCCACAGACTCCTTCCCCTCCGTACAGTTGCTTTCAGTATAGATGGCTGTTTCATGATCTGCTTATTGGTATGAGAATCTGATTTGATTACCTCCCTGTCCAGAGCAAGATATCTTGTCCCTCATCGTGTGCCAGTGTTGGGCTCAGTGCTTGGGGAGAAACAGATACCTGGTGAATATGGTTGAAAGAGTGCAGCCAGGCCCTGTGAGTCACATCTGCAGAAGAAACACTGTCCGGGAGTTTGAGGCCCTGTGGATAGCAGCAGTGGGACCACAAAACTGGCCTGTGAGTTTCAACATGAGAGGAAAGATTTTGAAAACAACAGATAGCTGAACTGGATTTTAGTCCTTAAAATTCTAGAATGTTCATAACAACTCTTGTCATGTAGGCTTGGCAGGCCTTAACTCCATCATTAACTCCATGTTGTAAATGAGGAAAAGGAGGCTCAGACACATGAAAGACCATGGTAGAAAGGAAGACCTGAGACCCAAATGCAGGTCTGACTAATCTCATCTGTCTGTGGGTCTTCCTATCAGGTATTTAAGCAAGTGCTGAAGGCTAATTGCATTGTTGTCACAGTCCATTAAGGCTGCCACTGTCATTCATAAACTGGACCCGGTTCATTAGGCTTCTCTCTGCATCTGCTGTGTTCTCTGGTCCCACTAGATCCTGGCTCAATCCAGATGCCACGTGGCTGCTAGAGGGAGAACGACTTCCTCCTGTCCGAGGGCAAACTCCCAGAATCAACAAACAGCATAGATCCTGGAGGAGAAACAGGATCTCAACAGGAGCTGGGGACACCTGGCGGCAGGGAAGTGGCACCCCCTCCCTCTCCACTCAGCCCTATCCTGGATAGGCAGGGCAAAATTCTCCCTGGGGTCCTGCCCCCACCTCTCTGGAAACTAGGAGATCTCAGCCTGCGTGAGGTTGAGAAAGAAAGTCAGGTTTGCATCTCTGAGTCGCCCCTTCCAACTCCCAGTAATGTCTGCTGGCCCTTCGGACAAATGTCCTTCTCGCTTCTGGGGCTCCTGGAAACACAGCTCAATCTTTTCCCATCTTATCTCTTCACCTGGATTAGAGAGGCTGTATTGTGTACAGGAGAGAGCCTGATTTGGGAACCAGACATAGGTTCAAGTGCTGACTCCACCCTCAGAGCCAGCAAACTTTTCTGAGTGTGTACACAAGTCTTGTGATTTTTTAAAAATAGGCAGGCATGTCCCAGGGAGGTGTATCACAATGACCAGCTGCAAAGAGAGAGATGGATAGTAAATTATATGTACTCCCTGAGTAATATATTTCACAACTTTGTCATTGAAAGTTATAACTAGAGTAAGGCACCATTGTGAGTAGGATATATTCTATTCTGTAAGTATTTTAAGAGAGGGGCAAAAACTGCCCCCAAAACTACTGAGCTAGAAACTCCATGGTTTTCAGCCTTGGCTGCATTTTAGAATCACCTGAGAAATTAAGAGGAGATACTGATGCCCAGGCTCCATCCCAGACCTCAGTAAAATCATCCCCAGATGACTGTGAAGTCCAGCCTAGGGTGAGGACTAGCTGATCCACCTCTTGTGACCCTTCTGACTCTGGTTCCAGTGCCTAGGCTGTAAGATAATTTTGTATATATACATGTTTACATCATGACTTAATGTTTTCAACCTATTGTTACATTTCTGTTTGGTTGAATTTCTCCAAGCTCTGATCCTTCCTCAGGGTTCAGACTTTATGACCAATGAGGTCATTTTTCAAGACATGGTTTCTTCTGCCTTCACACAGTGGGCAATTCTCAACCACTGGAAGGGAAGAGGTGAAGGAGCTTCGGTCAGTGGCTAAGTGGAGTAAGGCCCACAGAACAACAACTTCAATGTTGTGAACTTCAACTTGAGGTGGAGTTGTTTCTGAATGGGAAAAAAAGTGAGTTTAAAAACAATATTAGTATTATTATTTACTTAACAGGGCTGCAATACCAGTAAGTTCAAACAATGAAATGAATAAAAATCCCCCCCCTTTTTTACCTTGGCTGGATGCATTATGTATTCACTATCTATCGCTAAATAATAAAGTACCCCCACAGCTTTGAGTCTTAAAATACCAACAAATCTATTATGTCTCATGGTTTCTGTGGTCAGGAATTCAGACAGAACACGGTAAGGACAGCTTGTCTTTCCTTATAAAGCCTGGGGCCTCAGCTGGAAGAACTTAAAGTTGGGAACTGGAATCATCTGAAGGCGTGTCTCACGTATCTGGCAGTCGATGCTGGCTATAGGTGGGAACACCCACATGTGTCCTCCGCATGTGGCCCGGGCTTCCTCACAACATGGTGGCTGAATTCCAAGCACAAGTGATCTGAGAGCAAGGAAGCCACGTGGACTGCCTACTGCTTTTATATTCTAACCTAGGATGTCAAGCAGTGTCATTTCTTTCGTTTCTACCATTGGTTAAGGCACTCACAAAGGTCTGTTCAGGCTCAAGCGTAGGAACATAGACTCATCTCTTTCTGAAGGAACATTAATGTCATATTGCAAGAAGAGCATGAGAGATGGGATATGTTAGTGCAGCCATCTTTCAAAAAGCCAATGTAACCCACATTATCTTTTAATTTTCTTATTTAGGTTTTAGATTCCAAAAGTAATGTGTTCATCATAAGAAAAAAACCTCATTAAAAATCCAGAATTTGTACACCAGAGTAGATTTCCTCTCCCACTTGACTATCTCAATCCCACTCCCTAGAGATAATCATTGTTAACAGATTGATGTGTGTTTTTTCATACAAACTATGTATATGTATACACTGTGTTATATAAAATAACTATACATTATTCTGCAACTTGGTGTTTTTACTTATGTGACGAACAGAGTTCCATGTTAGTACATATAAAAACACCTAATTCTGTCCAATGCTGGCTACCATAGAATGTCTGTACCATAAATTATTTAATAACCTGTTAATGGACATTTTGCTTCTATTTTTTTAAACTATTACAGAATAATGATGCAGTGAACATCCTTATATTAGGTCAGATAGGGCAGTATGTTAAAAATCCTTTGTTCTGCAGACACTTCTCCANAAATAAATAAATAAAATCCTTGTTAAAAAAATCCTTTGTTCAAAGGATATACAAGGGTACTGTTTTTCAATACAGCATAAGTGGGTTTTTTAAAAATGTCATTGTTATAAGATAAATCTACATTAAGCAAGATGGATAGGTTTCTCTTGCCTTAACATGAAGAAAAGAAACAAATATTTGCTCTTAGGTTTGAAGATGCCTATAAGCTTTGAAGGGAACTTATCATTTATTGAGAAAATAATGAGTAACAGAGAAAAGGTGGTTATGAAGAGCGGTGTGGATTTCCTTTTCTAATGTTTTTATCTCAGGCTGAAATGGAAGTGAATGTGGATTCTTTACAGTTCACACAGACATTTAGAGGGAGGCTCATCAGGAAATGATAGCAAATAGGAAACCAACCTGAGGCAAAAAAAAAAAAAAAAATGAAAGTGTCATGTGTGACCCCAAACTGAATAATAAAAATGAGTCTACTGGCCATACAGATGTAATATACGGGTACAGTCAATTACAATAAAACGCCGGTGTCATCCTGCCCACCTATCTACCCACTGTTTACAGATGGCTAACATGTAATTTTTTCTGGGAGTCTTTCCTCTTGCAGAGATGGGCAATTAAAAACTTCTTTGCTGGGAATGAAGTTCCGCCACGCTACAGCATGAATGAACCTTGAGGACATGCTAACTGAAGTAAGCCAGACACAATTGTGTGTGGCAAATATTGTCTCATTCTGCTTATGTGAAATACCTTGAACAAGCAAATTGATAGAGACAATAGATTAGAGGTGACCATGGGCTGAGGAAGGGTGGATGGGGAATTATTGCTTAATGGGTTCAGAGTTTCTGTTTGGGGCGATGAAAAACAATAGCAGTGATGGTTGCTCAACCTAGTGAATGTAATTAATGCCACTGAACTGTACTCTTAAAAATGATCAAAATGGCATTTTGTGTTATCTTTCCATACCAAAAAAGCGTTTACTGGAGCAGGAGATGTTGGGGCTCTGTCAGTGTTCCCATGGCTTTGCCTTCCCTTTTGTTTTTAAAAGAACAACCTCTATTTTTAGGGATTTTCACACAAAGGCTCATGTGGGCGTGGGAAGTACTCCCAGCTGCCCTCCTGTTTTCAGAAGCCCACATGGAAGCCTAGCAAGTTATTTAAGGATTAGGAAATATGCCAGATTCGAAGTGGAGATAATTTAATCCTCTGTATGTTAATTCAAGCTTTTTTTCCCCCCCTGCAAGCGGAGTCCTGGAAATCTTACTTCACTCCCTGGGGAAGCCAGTTTTGAGTCTTGCTGAAGGTGGTGAGGGCAATAGAATTGCACTTCCTTCGAGTTGAGGGTCACCTGGTGGAGTAGCCCGCCGCTGGGAGGTGGGAGGGAACCTCTGGAGCGCAGTCTCCTCTCCTGCTCAGAGGCTTCTGCACCCGTCCAAGGGACCACGGGGCCAGTGTGGGAGTTGTGGGCCCTCCAGCTCCCCGCCCTTTCTCACTCTGGTGTGCAGGATTGGACTATTTCTCTGCAGCTCGTAGGCTCGCGCCCCGTCCTATTTCCCAGGGCTGGCCACCTCAGCTGGTGGCACTGAATTGGACGAGGGCTGCAGCGGCGGTGGCTGGTCTGGTCAAGTTTGAGTGCTAGGGGAGCCCCCACTTTCCCCCCGGCCGGGGGTCCAGATTCCCACCGCCTCCTCCCAGGCCTGGCAGCTCTGTCGCGGAGCCCTCCAGGGAGGCGCTAGGTGTGCGGGCCCGACCCCTGGGGCGGGGAAGTCTCGGCAGCCCTTCCTCTCCACCTGACACCAAGACTCCAGAGTGAAGGCGTGTCTGGGGTGGCCGAGCCCGGGCGGGACCCGCCTCTCCAGCGGGACAGGGGGACCCGCGCAGAGCACACCTGGTCAGCCACGTGGCGGGGCGGGGGGCGGGACAAGGCGGGACTCGCGCTAGGAGCTCGCTGACCCTGCAGCGGGTGAAAGTGGACGGTACTGGTGGGTGGGGAGTGCACAAGGTGGTCTTGGGGACGACTCCTCTCCCCGGAGGAGCTGTATCCTGTAGTAAGGGGATCCGGCGTTGCCACCTGCTCAGGTAATCCCCGCCCCTCCCCCGGCCAGAGTCACCTGGCGCGCGTGTGCACCTGAACGTCTGTCCGAGGCACTCAGACGCGCGCGCGCCTCCCCGCCCAGAAGAGGAATGGTGGGCTCTCCCCGGGATCCAGAGCCAGGTGTGGGCTGCTCCATCTGGGGTTCTCAGAAGTGGGGGTCCTGAGACACGCGGAGTCAGGGCGGCGGCTCCCCGGAAACCTGGGGATCCTTTTGCGCAGACCAAGGGCCCGAGCGGCGGGGTCGTGCGAGGCCCAGCGCGCCTCGCTCCAGACCCGCCTGTCTGCGCGTGGGCAGCGGCCGAGAGCCCCGGAGACATTTCTGGAGTCTCCCTCGCACCCATCTCGTCTCCACAGGCCGCCAAATTCTTGCAGTCTCCCTGCCCCCAGCCCCCAGCTCTTTTCCTTGGAATACTCCTCGGAGTGCTTCCCCTTCCTTGCCTTCTCTGGCTGCTGTCATTGGTCATGTTCTTCTCACATGACAAACTCTGCCCCCATAATACCCCTCCTCTCATTCTCCCTTTCCTCCTTCCAAAATGTCAGGAGTCCTGTCCCTTTCTCATCCCTATGCTAGGGAAAGGGGGCACACAGACGGGGCATAAGGTCTCTGCCCCAAGGAAAGCTGGTTCCAGTGCCAAGGGGAAGACTGCGCCTCTGAGGAGAACCAAGCCCTGATAATGATGCTCAGTCCTCTTTTTCTTACCTGCCCTCTTCACTCCCCTCCCCTTTCTGGCCCTGCTCCAGAGGGGACCCCCAAAAGAAACTCCTTATCTCCCCATGGTCCAATCTGTATTCACTCACTGCCTGCAGCCAGTTCTAGGGAGCCAGTGCTGCCCCTGCTGTGGACAGAGGGGTTCGCGGGGATGAGAGAGGAGTGTTAGACTGTGTCCCCTAGGGCTGGATAGACTGGCAGCTGGCTCTGACCCCCATACTGAAGGAGCTCACGGAAGAAAGCTCTGGGGGCAAGTGTGGCTCCAACACAGCAAGGTTTGTGCACAGGGAGGTTCCGAAGGATGTGTGGAATCGACTTGGGCACCAAAGAGAGGAAAGGGGGTTTTGAGATGAGGTAGAACAAGGTCTCTTCCTCAGTCAGGGCTGTGTGTGGTGTATATGCGAAGGATGGGCCCTAAGGATGGAGGGAAGAAGAGCCAACCTGACCAAGGATGGTGTTTGCCTTTCAGAGGGGTCTCCCCGCCCAGACCACCAGGGCCCCATTTCCAGGAGAACAGCCCAGATGTCTCAAGTGCAGGAACTCTTCCACGAGGCAGCCCAACAGGTAGGCTTGTGCCGTGTGGGGGTCTGAGATAGAACCAGGGGCCCCAGACAGGAAGCTGAAGGGAAACATTATAGTAGACTATTTTAAAAGTAATTATCTCAGAAGTTTATTTTGGTATTCTCAGTTCATCAAGAAAATATTAAGCCGTCTCTTAACCATCTGTGTGCAGAAAATCTTCTTCGGTATCATTGGCAGTGGATTTTGAATCCTTAGCATTCCTTCTTGCCCCATGGAGGTTTTCCATGAACAGAGTGAGGTCTCGGATAATATGAACTCCTTTTACTTTTGAATCAGACCTGGGTAGGAAGGTAAATTTATTTCTGAAACATTCATCTGTGCTGAAGCCACATGGATTGCTGGATTTCCCGATGTCTGCAGGGTTGGGTTTTTTTTTTTTTTTTTCCCTTTCCCTGTTGATCATTAGTTGTAGTAAATAGTCTACACAGCTATGGAATTGAAGGGGTTCTCTGCAGAAATACAGTTAATCCCTTCAAAAAAGCCTCACAGGGAATGACCTGCAGTAGTCTTGCTGTTTAATGATCCCTCAACCTTGAAGTTTTCACCACCCCTTGGATTTCTCTCATGCTTTGTAGAGAAGGGCACTATAATGGGGGTGAGGGGGGATGAGCCTACTACGAAGGGAGAGAATCAACTCAAGGCCTCAAACAATAGCAAGAGAGCAGGCTCCAGAACCTGGGGGTCTTGAGCCAAGGGGCAGATGTTGGTGAGGCAGAGGGGGTTGTAAATTGGTGGGGGAATCCAAACTGGCCAGTTACCCTCTCTTCAGGTTCATGGGTACATGTGAAAAGTGCAGCGTGGTGGCTGGCAGGTGGTGAGTACTCCGCACAAGGTACTGCCCCTCTCCCTGCTGGCAGGCCCAGGGCTGTACCCCACACCCTCGTACTTAGCTCCTGACACCCAGCTCTGCCAGTTTTCATGCTGCTGAGAAGTGAGAGACTGGAGACTCAGCAGAATGGTTGTCCAGAACTGTTCTTTCCTTGGTGGAAAGGCCTATGGCCATGCTCTTAGTATGGCTGAGGACCATTAGAGAGACTTTGATTTGTCAGGGGTCTTCACATTTATTTAGCTGGACCAGCTTCTCACATGTTTTCTCGGATATGTAAGGCTATACGTGAGTGTTAACACACTTCACATGTATTTGTGGACCACTTCTGAAATAATGGCTGCCATGTGGGCATGAGAAAGATGCCTACACAGAAAATATGAGGCTCTGGTCTGCAGGGATTCCAAAAAAAGAGACAAGACATTCTTGATTCATCTTTGTGAGAAGGATCTGTCGAAGCTCAGCTGAACCCCCCTCTCCCCTGTTAAAAACCTTTAGTGATTCTGTGTGTCCACCACTCAGAGTTCAAACTCTTTTTTTTTTTTTTAATGTTTTATTTATTTCTAGGAGAGAGAGAGAGACAGCATGAGCAGGGGAGGGTCAGAGAGAGAGGGAGTCACACACCGAAACGGGCTCCAGGCTCTGAGCTGGCAGTCAGCACAGAGCCCGACGCGTGGCCCGAACCCACGAACCGCGAGATCATGACCCAAGCGAAAGTTGGATGCTTAACCGTCTAAGCCACCCAGGCGATCCCTCAGAGTTCAAACTCTTTAGCTTAGGTCCTGCACAGCCTGATCCTGCTGGAGTTTTGAGCCTGGTCCCTTGACTCTTCTTTATGCCCCACGTGCCAGCTGCAACTCACCACTCCCCAGGCTCTGTGCTTGTGTCCCCTTTGGTGGTCTTTGCTGATCCTTCTCTCTTAACTGATTTGTCACTGGAACCCTCCAAATGCCTGAGGCAGTGCCTGGCATTTAAGTGGATGATAAATGTTAGTTGGCTAACCAAATGAACAAGCAGTAGATAACCATAATGCAAGTTAAATTGTCATAACTGCACCAAGAGAGAATTTCTTTTATTTTTATTTATTTTTAATATTTTAATATTTTTGGGGGGGGGAGAGAGATAGAACGTGAATAGAGGAGGGGCAGAAATAGAGGGAGACACAGAATCTGAAGCAGGCTGCAGGCTCCAAGCTGTCAGCACAGGGCCTGATGTGGGGCTGGAACTGATGAACCGTGAGATCAGGACCTGAGCCAAAGTTGGATGCTCAGCCAACCGAGTCATCAAGGTGCCCCAAAAGAGTTGCTTTTAAAAATGTGGTGGATACAAAGGCCTTGGTATCCCCTCTATCTCCCTCTCCCTCAATCTTCAAATATTGAGGGACTGGACAGTGTTCAGTGTCAAGGCCTTTGGTGTTCACACATTTGAAATTCACGCATTTGGAATTCATTCTTTTTCTCTGTCTCCCTTGCATTGTCTTGTCCTGGGCACCATTTCTGGATTGCATTATTCATACTCTCCAAACCTCTTTCTCCACATGGCTCCTTTTCTACAGCAGAAATCTATACATTTGACTGTTTTGCTAAAAGCCTTTCCATGGCTTCTCACTGCCTTCAGAATTCAGCTCCAACTCTTGGCCCAAAAGCCTTCCATGATCTGACTCAGCCCCCCTGCTCCAGCCATGTGCTCTGTCACTGCAGTTTCTGTGTGGCACTGAAACAGACTCTTCCTTTCCTATCTCCCTTAAGGTTGTGAACCGGTAATTCATTGTTGTACCCTCAATACCTGTCATTAGTGTTTAGCATATAGAAAATGTTCAGTTAGTGCTGGCTCTACTTAACTGAACTCAACTCACTGTTGACTGGGGGGAGCTGCCATTTGTATTAGGTGTCGAAGTATTGGTAGAAGTAGAACATATATGGTGAAATCAGGCAACACATCCCAGGCTGAGCAGGTAGGAAAGTGATACTACCGATTGGTGGGTGCTTATTGTATAATGAACATTTCATATGTGTTACTTAATTTAATCTTCATAACACAGTCTGGAAGATATATGATTATTTTGGTTTGACAGATGAGAAAAACAAGACACTTAGAACCCAAGCATGCTTATTGCCAAGGCCTTTCTTCTCTTTGCCTCCTGCCCCAGTGGTAAAGCAGAGCCACTCAGATGGCAAGTCAGAGGCCTGTGTGGAGAGCAGATTGCTGTTTGGGTAGCTAACATGTGTGCAGCTGAACTCTGGGAGTGGCTCGCCCTCTAGAAGTTTCCTGTGACCCTTTCTCTACCTTCACTCTAGCCTTGGGAGTCAGGAATTCTGCTAGGAGCTTTGGAGCTTGAAGGACAGATGAATATGTGCCAAATCCTTCAGTTCAGACCTGCTCTTCTCTTCATCACTGTGTCTAGAAAGTAGCTCTCAGGATATTTGACCACAGTGGGGATGCTTGTGAATTAGGTGGAGAGGTGAATGAATGGATTCTTGGCTTTGCTTTAATTGTCTTGAGACCAGATGGTGGTGTGTGTGTGTGTGTGTGTGTGTGTGTGTGTGTGTGTGTGTGTGTGTGTCAGTAATCAGTGGACCAGCTGGGGAGAGGCTGTAGATCAGGTTAATAGTATGGTGGTCAGGCGTACATGGGCTGCCTGGATTCAAGTACTGACTAACACTTTGTGACTTGTGACCTTGGACAAGTTACTTAACTTAGCTAAGCCTCTGTTTCCTCACCTATAAAATGGCTACAGTAATAAGACCTACTCTAGAGAGTTACAAAGATTAAAAGAGATAATTCATGTAAATATTTAGTGTAGTGCTTGGTTTAATAGTGAGCAGTCAGTAAATGTTGGATAATAATAAAACTAGGGTGAGGAGTATGTATTTGTTCCAGAATGTAGTGATAATAAGTAATCAGAAGGTTCAGTTGGGGAATAAATGCAGAACTCAGCACAGCAAAGACTTGAGTCCCAAATCCAAAATTATTCCAGTGGCTAAAACCAGAATGTGGGGCATCGACCAGGACAGCCTGCTGGGTGGGTGTCCACTGAGGAGGATGGGATCCTTTCTAGACCCAGATGGGTATGGAGTGGCTTGAGAATGTGTGTGAGTATGTGTGTATGTGTGCATGTTTGAGAATCTACTGAACTTCTGGCAGGTACAGGTCTTGTTCTGGGACCCTCTGTCTTCAGGTGCTTCACTAATGTGACTTAAACCTGAGAAGCTGGGTTCCATATTCTGACTTTGTCACTGGATGTGCCAGGCCTTTGGGCAAGTTATTCAGGGTTCCAAGTCCACTTCCACACTGTGAGATAGGGTGGGAATACCTGATTTTCAAGACTCTTATCCATATGTGGAAGGATCTGGCCGAGAGCCCGTCACATGGTGAGCGCTAAATACAGTGTGTGTTCAGTGACTGGATGAAGCCGATTTCACACTGAAACCCAGTAGAGTACACTGTGTGTGAAACATGGGCCTGGAAAACTAAGGAGCAGCTGGAGCCAGAGGGAGGAGAATGGAAGGCTAACAACCGTATATTCTGTGCTTGTCTCTGCCAGTCCCTGGACAGAGAGGACTGTGGTGGACATGGTATGTCAGGAAGATTAAGCTGGCAGGAGAAAGCAGGTGGCCTGAGATGGAGAGAGATGGCAAATAGACATGCTGGGTGAGGTCTGAAGTCCAGTAGGATCAAAAGCTTTTAGCTTTGGGAATAGTGAGAAAATGGAGCTCAGCTTACCATGGATTTATTGAGCGCATATTATTACCAGGATCTCCAGTAATAGCTATTGTTGGGGATATTAAAACTGAAATCTCTTAACTACTATGGAATAAGGAATGCCTCCAACTAATCTGAGGGTCTTGTCTTCTCTCAGGGTTGGATGGTCTCCAGAGCAACTTAAAGGGGACTTGTGTTATGCTATGGGATGCGAACAAGTCACCAAAACCTGCAAATTAGCTAGTATGAGTGATTTGTATTCTTTCCTCCCATCTAGCTTTCTTCCAGAGATTTGGCTCCTGCAGGAGTGAGTCCATGAGGACCCTTCTCTAGGAAATCTGGGTGCTAAATTCTGGCTGGCCTGAGCTTATCACCCTGGAAAAGAGCCCAATGCAGACGCAGGAAGTAGGTGCCCTGGTAGAGCAATGGCATCTGGCCTAAGTATGGGGAGGACGTATGTCCAGGTTGACTTCCAGGGGGTGAGCCACGTCTGACCCTGAGCATGCCCCACCCAGCATTGTCTGACTTCCTTACCTCCCTTTCCTTTCTCTGTCCTCTCATCCTGTGCTCTCTCCCTGTCTTCTCTTCCTCAATTCAGTGGCTTACCCAGGCTAGCTTAGGATGGTAAGGGTAAAAAAGAGAGTATGGTCATATTGTGGGACACTGGTGAGCAATGAGGNTGCTCACGCTGTCTCTCTCTCTCTCTCCTAGAAATAAATAAAACATTAAAAAAAAAAAAAAGAGGCAGAGGGGTCCTGAGAGACTGCTGGCCTAGTCCCCTTGCTCAGCATGTCAAGAAACAAGGCCAAAGGTGTTGAATGACTTGTCAGAAGACATATGCAACGAGTGGCAGAGATAGGCTAGAACCACAACTGCTACCCTGTACCACAGTTCTGGATTGAGCTTAATGAATCCTGTTGTTAGGCTATGATGTATTTTGAGCATTGGTGTCAGGCCTCATTGAAAAAGCTTTGCTCTGGTTTTCTGTGTCCCCATTAGCTAGTGTACAGTGAAGAACTGACTTGTGTTTTTGCCATGCATTTGCCAGGCCTGTTTTGGAATCTTTAAAAAGCCAATATGCAGAGTGAGCCTTTGTAGCTACATGTGAGGTTCTAGGGTATTGCTTTATTAGTAGGTGAAGAAATGAATATAACTAAGGAGAAAGGAAAAGGGAACTTAAGACAAAATTGTCCTGTTTGCTCCTCCTTTTACAGGTAAGGAAACTGAGGCCCCAAATAGTTGGGTGGAAGAGAAGGGCTCACATCAGGGGTCCCTGGAGCCATGACCCCTCTTGCTTTCCCAGTTTTTGTAGAGTATGAAGCTTGTCTGATTTTAGACGTTTTAAGATACAAATCACAAATACAAAATTAGGTATAATCTTTGGAAGGGACTCCATGCAAATGAAGCCTTGAAGCTTCAGCTGGTAGCTTCACTCCCAAGCCACCAAAGGTACCTGGACAGAATGAACTTTCGGAGATGGCAGAAGAAAAGAGGCTCATGGTCCTGAATCTGGGAGAGAAAAAGAGACAGAACTGGTTTTCAGGGTTGAGTCTGAGGCTTTCATGTGGGCACTGGCACCCTTCTTTCTCTCTCCTCTTCATTGCTCTCCCTTTCCATTGGATAGCCTTGTTTGCTACTTAGCCTAGAAGGTCAACCCCCAAAATGACAATGGAGCCAAAAATGCTGCATATTTGTACAAAGGGAAATGGAGACATTTTATGAATGAAGGTGCCCTAGAGACTGTGATAGAAGTGATTCTTCACTGAAATGAATTGAGTACAATCCTGTCTCATTTGTACCCATAGAGTCTTCATTTATGGAGGGAATTGAGTGATGACACGAAGAGGTCAATAACATTGAAAGAATTTACTATTATCATTTCCCAAAAGAACGGGGTGAGAATCTCATGCCACACATGGCCACAAGGGAAGCATCAGGCTCTGGCCAGGAGCCAGAAGTAGGAGCAAGGGGGAAGCCTGGACTATAGCCTTTTCCATGGGAAAAGTAGGGCAAGGCAGTTTAGGATTGGCTAGTTGGAATAGTTCTGGTGGGCTTTGGGCTATGGGGTATTCTCCAGTTGCCTAGTGCCTGGCCCTAGGGTGGTTAGGACAGGGGAAAAATTGGCTTGGTGTATCAAGGTTAGATAACAAGGGGTGATTTGGGGGACAGACTCAGAATTGTTTGGTTTGCATATGAAAAGCATGCTCCTGGCCAGCGCTCTGCTATCTCTAAGAATTGGTCAACCCTGGGAGGGTCAGTCTTTCCTTGGACAGCAAGATTTTTAAGATATTATAATATCCTAAGATATAGAAAAGGAAAAAGATGATTAATACATTCTGCCTAGCTGTGAATGGATGGACTAGGAGACTTTAAAACTTCTTACTGCCTTAGGGTACATTTTATTCATGGCCATATATAGAAAAAATATAGTCTTTGTCATCTTTTAATAGACTGAGGCTTGTAAGGAGAATCCTACTAACTCTGAAGTACTATTCCTGTAATTTGAGTAAGGTGCCACTAGGTGGTGCTTACATCCTGGTGTGGTCTGACTGAACATCATGATTTCCTATGGGGTAGATCTTTTTCCATTAATTTTATCCTTTCTCTAACCAAAAACATATCTCTTCAAGATAACAGTTGAAACACTAGATACTTCTATATTCACAAAACAATACTAAATAATTGTAGTGAAATTTAAAGCAATATACATACCTGAGTATAATTCAATATCTCTTTTTGCTTCTTAATCATTATCAAATATAACTGAAACTAATTCTTAATTTTTTTTCTTTCTGAGTTTTAATACCCAATAAAAGGACTATGGTGATTATAGCAATGTTGGTATGTTTTAGAACAGTTTGACAAAATTCTTTAGAGGTGGCACCTATTCAGGCTCTGATGCATTTCCAAAGAAATAATGCTTGGCATTTCTACTTCTCAGGAGAAAGGTCCTATTTACATTTCCTTTGTTCTTATTTTGGCGTGTGAATGTTTTCTTCTTTACAAGCATGAAAAGAAAAAGATTGTGGTGTAAAAACCCCTGGTCTGTGGGGAAAAAAAAACACACAAAAAACCTGTGATGTTCTTTACTAAACAGTCCCTGTCAGCAGTTACAGGACTTAGGTGCTTTCTGATAGACTGGAGGCAGTGGTGGCCTTAGCAACCCTCAGCTCCGGCAAAAATAGTTATGTCTGGTGCAGATGATAAATTTGCTCTAACATGAATCCTGGTGTCTGTAAAATTTAACCTAAAACAGAAAGCCATGTCTCATTTTGAGTAACCTTCCCTTTTATTTTAGGCAGTTACCAGTAAAGAACAACACAAAGCAAAACCACATTATAATTTCTCTTAAAAGATACACAGATTTTAAGAACAGACATTAACGTTACCAAAGACTTCACTATCTTTAAGTATCCTGTCTGTCTGTTACATTTAAAATGCGATTCAGGGGCACCTGGTTGGCTGGGTCGGTTAAGCATATGACTCTAGATTTTGGTTCAGGTCATGATCCCAGGGTCGTGGGATTGAGCCCTGTGTTGGCTTCCATGCTGACAGTATGGAGCCTCCTTGGGATTCTCTCTCTGTTCCTACCCTCCTTCCCCCCACTGTCTCTCAAAATAAGTAAATAAACATTTAAAAAATGTGAATAAATAAATAAAATGTGATTCAAACCACAGGCATCTTTTGGTGCTGCAAAAAAATGAGGTTGAGTTAAAAACAGGATTACTGGGGACCCTGGGTGGCTCAGTTGGTTAAGCGTCCAATGCTTGATTTTGGCTCAGGTCATGATCTCGTGGTTGGTGAGTTTGAGCCCCATGTTGGGCTCTATGCTGATAGCTCAAAGCCTGGAGTCTGCTTCAGATTCTGTGTCTCCATCTCTCTCGGCCCTCCCCTGCTTGCGCTCTGTCTCTGTCTCTGTATCTCTCAAAAATAAATAAACGTTAAAAAAATTTTTAAGGGGCACCTGCGTGGCTCAGTTGGTTGAGTGGCTGATTGCGGCCCTGGTCATGAGTTCAAACCCCTCATTGGGTTCTGTGCTGACAGCTCAGAGCCTGGAGCCTGCAGATTCTGTGTCTCCCTCTCTCTCTGTCCCTCCCCTGCTCATGCTTTGTCTCTCTTGCTCTCAAAAATAAAAGTAAACATAAAGAGCTTAAAACATTTTTAAAAAAAAATCGGAAACTTAACTAAATCCCCATGAACTAACTGATTCGACTATAAAAGGCCAAATATAGGATTTCTTTCTTTCATTTTCTTCTTCCTACATTTTCTCTATCCATCTATGTCTCTGTTCCCTAAAAACTTTAATATCCTGTCAAGTATAAATAAATAACTATGTATGACACTTTCCACAAAGGAGATTTACTATTGTTTAAGAACAGGAATATCAAGGGGCACCTGGGTGGCTCAGTTGGTTAAGTGTCTGACTCTTGATTTCTGCTCAGGTTGTGATCTCACAGTTTGTGAGATTGAGCCCTGTGCTGGGCTCTGTGCTGACAGCCAGGAACCTGCTGGGGATTCTCTCTCTCCCTCTTTGTACTTGTGCAGACACTCTTTCTCAAAATAAATAAATAAACATTAAAAAAAAAAGTACTACATGCATGCAATAAAAAAAATTCAAACAATAGAGAATGATATGAAATTAAAAGTCTTCTGCCCTTCTTCCTTCACCCACACTTTCCAGAGACATCCACTGCTTATGCTTATGGTTTCTGGTTTTTATTTTCCCTGGTGGTTATCATTGTACCTTTAAGTAATATATTTATACCTTAATTTCTTGTTCAAATTACCCATTTATTAAAAAATTCTTTTTACATGTTTATTTATTTTTGGGAAAGAGAGAGAGAGAGAGAGACAGAGCATGAGCGGGGGAGGGGTAGCAAGAGAGGGAGACACAGAATCTGAAGCAGGCTCCAGGCTCTGAGCTGTCAGTACAGAGCCAACATAGGGCTCAAACCTATAAGCTGTGATATCATGACCTGAGCCAAAGTCAGATGCTTAACTGACTGAATTACCCAGGCACCCCAAGTTGTCAATTTCTTAATCATTTACTTATTGCTTCCTAATCTGACAAAAAGAAGGCATTGGCACATTTATTCTTCCATCCTTTATCCCCATTTCCTTTCTAATTTTTTATTAGTTGATTTATTATTTTTACATTGTCAAGGTTTATAAAATTTATATATTTTTCCGATAATTATAATGAACGTTTCCACATTTGTTATAGTTGGTTATAAAAATCTTAAACCTAGAAATGGCATTTACGGGGCAACTGGGTGGCTCAGCTGGTTAAGCATCCCACTTCAGCTCAGGTCATGATCTCCCGGTTTCTGAGTTTGAGCCCCTTGGTGGGACTCACTGCTGTCAGTGCAGACCCTGCCTCTGTTTCCCTCTCTTTGCCCCTCCTTGGCTTGTGCGCGCACTCTCTCTCTCCCTGTGTCTCTCTCTGTCTCTCTCAAAAATAAATAAACATTAAAAAAATTAGAAATGGCATTTACAATAGTGAGGAGTGTGTGTGTGTTTAACTGAATAGCCAAGTGATGTTCTTGGACTCACGGAGAAGAAAACGTGATCTTAAATTATTAAAGCTTTGCTGCTTCTGAGCAACAGGATCTTTGTTTCTTTCAAGTTTCCTTTCATTCCGCTGGCTCCTGGGTGGCTACAGCTGTTTCTTATATAGCATGTCACTCTGTTTTGTGATTCTCTTATCTTCTGGGGGACGGTGATTTTTTTCACGTAGGGGTCAGTGGTACTCATTACTCTTTCCTTGTCTAACTATAGAACTGTGGGAGGCCGAGATGTTTTCCTGTATTTCAAAAACATTTCACAACAGATTGAACGCAGAAGTAGGTATGCGAATCCAGCTGTGCTCTGTCAGATCAGACATTGAGATGATAGGCAAAATGTATAACAAGGCCTCTTTTCATTAAACATTTTTGTTTTGGAAAGTAGTTATTTTTCATGAGAACAGTTCATTTATTTTAACAGATAGTGAGCTTATTATTACTGTTCTATTAAAATGATTAATAAGTATTTAAAAATATCTCCCGTTAAGTTTCTAATATGGTAAATATTGATAGATATAACACACCTAAACAAAAGCTCTCTGGAGTCTTCAGTAATTTTTAAGAATGTAAAGGGGCCTTGAGAACAGAAAGTTGGAGAACGGCTATTCTCAGGATTAAGTGTACATTTCAAACTTTTCACAGTTTATTTAGAGTTAAGACTGTACCGTGTCAATATAAAATGTAGGAACTTGGCAAGCACCTAGGCCCGTTTACCACCTGCTTCTGTGATGCTGTAAGTGCCATACCCTTGTTCCTCCCATACACATGACGAAGGGTTCAAGATAAAGTTATGGCCAGTGATTGCCCTGCCCACATCCACACCCAGGGCTGGCTGGCCCTGCACTTGGAGCTTCTCAGGTGCTTTGGAAGACAGCTCTTCTCTCAGATGCCCTGCTTCTCCCTTCTTTGCTTCTTTGCTTCTTCTTACCCCTCCAAGTCCACCTGTAGAATTTCCTCAAATGTCTGATCTGCTGGGGGCACTTGTTTCTTTTCCCCTTCTAGTTATAAGTATAAGTTTATACTTAGAAAAAAAACCAAAACCCATCTTATCAATCATTTTCATGGTAATTTGGAAGGCACAGAAGTGCTCTATCTGCCATTTTGAAAAAGGGGTCTAATGTTAATTTCTAAAGCACATTCATTCATTCATTCAGCTAACTCACACGTAGTAAAAATCTGTTTCATGTTGGGCACAAGAATATACAAGCTATTTTTTTTATAAGCATGTGGGCTCCTTGTATAAATATAGCTTTTGCTGAACTTACTATTTATTTATGTTAAAGTTTTTTTTAAATTTTTAATGTTTTATTTATTTCTGAGAGAGTGAGAGAGAGAGAGAGACAGCATGAGCAGGGGACGGTCAGAAAGAGAGGGAGACACAGAATTGGAAACAGGCTCCAGGCTCTGAGCTGGCTGTCAGCACAGAGCCCGACGTGGGGCTCGAACCCACGAAAAGTGAGATCACGACCTGAGCCGAAGTCAGACACTTAACTGACTGAGCCACCCAGGCACCCCATATTTATGTTAAAGTTTAACATTTTGATACAAATCACAGACATAGGAAGTTTCAATAGTACAAAGAACAATACTCTTGACTCACATTTACCAGTTGTTAACATGTTGTCCTTTTGCTTTATCATTAGTTTGCTCTCTCTCTGTTTCTATTCCATTTCTGTATGTATACATCTACGTATTCTAATCTATATTATATTCTATATTTTTCCCCAAACCATTTGTGGGTAATTTGTGTACATCATGTACCCCTATCCATGAATTCTTCAGTATGTATTTCCTAAGAACAAGAATTTTCTTTTACCTAACCACAGTATATTTATCAAGATCAGGAAATGTAATGTTGGTAGATTCTATTATCTAATCCTTCATTGCACATTCCAGCACTCCAGTTTTGCCAGTTATCCCCCTAATACCCTATAACATTTCTCCCCTGGCCCAGGGTCCAGTCCAGGATTACACATTGCACATAGTTACAACATCTCTACTTTTTCAAAATAATTTTTTAATTAAGTTTATTTATTTTGAGGGGAAGGGGCAGAGAGAGAGGGAGAGAGAGGCTCCACACTGTCAGTGCAGAGACTGATGTGGGGCTTGAACTCACAAACCACAAGATCGTGACCTGAGCCAAAATCAAGAGCCAAATGCTCAACCAACTGAGCCACCCAGGCGCTTGATATTTTTTGAAGAACACAAGTCAGTTATTTTGTAGAACATCCCTCACTTTGGGACATGACCCTCACAACTGGATTTAGGTTTTGTGTTTTTGGCAGGAATTCCCTAGAGTGACAGTTGTGTTCCTCTCTAGGATGTACAGGATTTCCGTTCGTCCCATTTTTGGTGATGTTAACTTTGGTTACTTATTTAAAGTTGTGTCTGCTAAGTTAATCCACTCTAAAGTTACTGATTTTCCTTTTGTAATTAATAAACAATTTGTTGGGGATACTTTGAGACTCTGGAAATATCCTGTTCCTCATTAGTTTTTCACCCACTGGCGTCAGTATCCATGGATGATTCTTTTTTTTTTAAGTTTCTTTCTTTATTTTGGGAGACAGAGAGCACTCACATGCATGCATGAGTGTGAAGGGGCAGAGAGAGGGAGAGAGAGAATCCCAAGCAGGCTCTGCACTGTCAGCCTAGAGCTGGAAGTGGGGCTCACACTCACAAACCACGAGATCATGATCTGAGTTGAAATCAAGAGTCAGACACTTAACTGACTGAGCCACCCAGGCACCCCAATCATGGATGATTCTTGATAGAATCAGTTGTCACTGTCATGATCACAAAATGGTGACATTTCTAACATGATCACCACTTCTATAGATGTCAGTCGGTCTTCTACTGTAAGGAAGGACTTTCTCTTCTTCCTTATATTTTATTTTACTTACTTATTTTAATTTTTTAATGTTTTATTTATTTTTAAGAGAGACAGACAGAACACAAGCAGGGGAGGGGCAGAGAGAGAGGGAGACACAGAATCTGAAGCAGGCTCCAGGCTCTGAGCCATGAGCACAGAGCCCCATGTGGGGTTCGAACTCACGAGCCTTTTGAGCTGTGAGATCATGACCTGAGCCGAAGTCAGACACTTAACCAACTGAGCCACCCAGGCACTCCCCCTCATATTTTAATTTATTCCTTTATTACATCTGTATGGACTCTGATCCTTATTTTATTACATAAATATTCTCCTGCTGTTATTATTTTGATGCTGAAATTATTCCAGAGTTGGCCAGTGGGAGCCTCTTTAGGCTGGTCCCTGTGTCCTTTTAACATAGCCTCCCCTTCTCTCTTTTTTTAGTCACTTTCTTGCTTTCTGGCACAAAATATTCCTGGCTCATTTTGTACTTTCTCTTCCCGAGCCCTGAATCAGCCATTTCTCCAAAGAGTCTTGGTTACTTAAAGTAAGGAATGGGGGGCACCTGGGTGGCTCAGTCGGTTGAGCACCTGACTTCGACTCAGGCCATGATCTCGCAGTTTGTGAGTTTGAACCCCACATCGGGTTTGCTCTGTCAATGCAGAACCCACTTGGGATCCTCGGTCCTCATCTCTCCATCCCTCCCCTGCCTGTGGTCTCCCAAAAATAAATATTTTTTTAAATAAAAAAATGTTTTAAATTTTAAAAAAAGAAAGAAAGTGAGGAATGGTATTTAAAGACCAAAATCTGGGTGCTACATATGTTCATTGCTACTGGGGTATCTCTGCTTATAGAGCCTTCAGGTGGTTAAAAAGAAGGAATACACACACACACACACACACACACACACAACACCAGCTCTGTATTTTTCTATGTATATTAAAAACCACAAATTCAAACTGATACTTCTCATTCCAGTCCATCACCCCAGGATTCATTCTTCCATTCATTCCTCTTTCTTTTGTTGTAACTCCCTTCTCCAACTGTGAGAAACTTAGCTGCCATTTATATTTACTTATTTGCTCAATCCTACAGTTCACAGAAAGTAGATTCAGAATGGAATCTACTTGTCACAAAACAACCTTTCTATCTGGAATTTAGTATTTGTACTTATTTTTGTCTTTAGACTGAGAGCACATAGTCAAAGAACCATGTTCAGAAATTATTCTGGTGAGTTTCTTTCCCACTTTCTGCATGGTTATGTTCCTTGCCTGAAATACAGTCAGGCTAACTTATTTCTCTTTGCGCCCTATTTTTCTCTCATCCTTCTTGATTTGATTTGATTTGATCTTGAGTATGTAAAACATTAACATGATTCCAAAAGTCAGAACGACTCATTACATAACTGTTCTTCAACAGGTATAATATTGGCTGATCTACTGATGCCCAGATGAATAAACTTTTTACAGTTGATATTTAGTTGGCTCGCCTATTCCTGAGGGAGGGTGAAGTCTTCTACTACTCAAGAAGACTTTCTAGTGGCAGCCTGAGTCCTGCAAGAAAGGCTCTGCCCTTCTCCAAGGAGGCTGGGAAGGGCAGGGGAAGCTCTTGTTAGGTGGCTGGGTGTTGCTGCTGTGGGCTCCTGCCATCTTGTGGCATGGTATCAGGTGTCCAGGGCACTGTGCCTTGGGGCTCTGAGTTCAGCGGGCAGAAGTGGCTATATTCTGGGGAAGGATCTGCCGTGCGGTCCTAGGAGGCAGAATCATCAGCATCAGTGTTTTCATGGCATCTCAGGGTCTGGGTGCTCCTGGGGCTGTACAGCTGTGTGACCAGGCTATGCCTTGGGAGATTCTCAGCCTTGGGCAAGAATTAGGGTGTACTAGCATCAAAAAACCACAGATCAAGCTTGCATAAACTACTGTACATAGACTCTGGCTTGTGGCAGAAGAGAACTACATTGCCATGGAAGTCTCACGTTTCTAGCAATGCTTAAATCAATATTGACCAAGGGTGCTGCCCAGATTCAAATCCAAGGAAATCAGACTTTGACCACTCCATGTGGGTCCTGCCCTCCTCCGCTGCAGAGCCATTTCCATTTCTAGCATTGTGCTGAGAGAACGCTCACTGGGTGTCCATTCTAGAACTAGTACAGTACAGAAAGGGGCTGGTTTTTCCAGTGCTGGCTCTGGATAGGGGTTTGAAAGGCTGCTTTTGGGGCTAAGCTACAGAGCAAGAATTTACCTGAAACATGAGGACTAGTTAGGTGGGAAAAATAGAAAATGCATGGTCAATAAGACATCTTTTCTTACTCTTCCTCCTGACTTCCCTGAGGTAACCTTCACCCACGTTTAAAATTGTCTATTGTGCTTCATGCTTGCAAAAGTTTCCACAATTATCATCTCATCTGAACTGCACGGAACCCCTGCAAAGCAAGTATGTGGCTGTTTGCCTCTCATACGGGTACCACGGGTGGGCCCTGGCCCCGGGTGCCCCTGCTCACCTCCTGCACGTGGCGGTGCCTGTTCCGAGCCGTAGGAAGGGGCCCACGGCTTTGCGGTTCAGCAGCAGCTCAGCATATTCTCTGATGTGTAATTAATAAATAATTAGCTTTCCAAAAGTGAACTGCTGGCTCGTGTGTGTGTATTCCAGGCAGAACCAGTCTCTGCAGGGAAGGGACAGGCTGTGTCTTGCTCTGACCCTCTCCCAACCTGGGTGGGCAGAAGTAGAGTTTCTCACCTGGTTTCTTTTCCTCCAACTGCCATTAGAGAGAAAAGGTGCCATCTCACATGTCACATGTGTTCCTAAAGGCCTGGCAGGTGGCCTGCTGGCGGTGGCTGCAAAAGGCTGCACAGAGCCCAAAGGCACAGTGCCCTGGACACCTGATACCATGCCACAAGATGGCAGGAGCCCACAGTAGCAACACCACGGCCACCTAACAAGAGCTTCCCCTGCCCTTCCCAGCCTCCTTGGAGAAAGGCAGAGCCTTTCTTGCAGGACTCAGGCTGCCACTAGAAAGTCTTCTTGAGTTTAACATCACAAGGAGCAACATAGACCCTAACGCCCTCCCTCAGTAATAGGTGAACCAACTAAATATCAACTGCAAAAGGTTTATTCATCTGGGCATCAGTGGATCAGCCAATTACCTATAGCAGAACTTTTCTCTCTTACTCCGCTCAACGTACTGGGTGTAGGAAGCCGAGAGTTTCCTCCTCGGGGCACATTTCAGGTACAGTTTTCCTGCCTTTCTAGATACCCTGCTCAAGTGTAGAGATTCTCTAGTCACAGGAGAAAGCCTTCTATCTCTGAACTACAGCACCCAGAACACAGGTGCGGTGTTTCCACTGTGGGATGCAGGCCCCTGAGATCTGAGGACAAAGTCTGGCTTCTTTTTAGTCCAGGGAGCTGGGGAAGGAAAACCCTTGCAATGAGCATGAAGGTCGATGTGCCCCCTGGAATCTGCCAAGCTGGTTCTTCGCAGGCTGAGGGCCCTCAGGAAAGAGAGAAACTGACCTTTCAGCATGTTGTTTTGTTGTTGTTTTTATTTTTGAGAGAGAGAGAGAGGAGAGAGAGAGAGAATCTCAAGCAGGCTCTGCACTGTCAGCGTAGAGCCCAATGTGGGGTTTGAATTCATGACTGTGAGATCATGACTAGAGCCGAAGTCATGCGTTGGATGCTTAATCGACTGAACCACCCAGGCACTCCTTGAGCATGCTTACGGTGCCCATTCCGAGGGGTCTTGTTTCTCACTCTTTTTTGTCTTATTTCTTAGTGTCCACCTCTGCTTCCCAGAAGGCTCCATGTCAGAGATAGCCACTCCCCTTCCCCACAGTCCATTATGTCATGGAATATGGAGTGAGACTTGTTTTTCTGGAATGAATGCCTGGGGCCCAAGTCTGAGGATGTTGAGGTTCTAGGAGAGTTATCAATGGCTGGGACCAGACGTCTTCCCTGGATAGCTCCGCAAGATAGCTCAGAAGTGAGCCAGGCAGCCCTGGCCACCACAATGCACCTTGTCCTGGCCTGGTCATAGCATCTTGCTGTCTCACATGGTGGTTGGGACACCTGTGTCACTGTCACCTGTGTCACTCACAGTGGGAAGAAATAAGCAAGACTTGTCTTCCTGCAGAAACTGAGTGGAAAGACTGAGTGGAATTCCCAGTGTGTTCTTTTCACCTATTTCCAGGGGGACATTGGCAGTGTAGTGGATGAACTATAGCTCTGAGCGATGTCAAGAGCCCCCAGGGAATGAGCCCCTTGAGCCAGAGTAAGATGTGATTCTGAGGAGTGATAGTGACATGCCTCCAAATCAGTGGCATTTCTCTTTTCAGTGGACAAAGCCACAGACAGAGTTTCTTTTGCATATGGTACCACCAACTGCAACTTGAATGGGCCTGATCATGTCTGTGGATCGGTACCCATTGTCCTGGGCAGACAGCTCCTCCGTTCATTCTGGTGAGAGCTGTAGGATTTCCCCTCCCTAACCAGGCCCAGCTTGCCAGAACCTGGCTACTCTCACATTTACTCCACTGGGCACATGGTGCCAGAGCCCCAGCCTGATGAGAACAATGAGCCCTTCCTAAATCTCTTCTAGGGAGCCAGATACCTAGCTCATCAGCAGGAATCTGCAGTGTGGGCGGATTATAGCTCTGCCCAGGTCACTGGAAGACAGGATTCCTCTTCAGTCCGCCTCCCAGCTGAGCTCTGTAAGGAAATCTATTTCCCCCCTGAGCATGGACCTGCCCGTGCCAGTCTTACAAGTGAAAAAGCCCATCTACAGAGAGAATGAATCTTCTTTTATTAAACTTCGGTTTATAGAGGAGAATTCCTTTTTTCTAAACCTGTTCATGAATCTCTACTGTGAATCTGGAGGGTCTGGAGACTGTCCTTTTCTCTTTCCTCCATAAAAGATGACTGTGTCAGGAGCAAGTTTCTGTTCTCCCTAAAGTTGTATGTTTCCCTTCCTTGGCACCTCTGTCTCCTGGCAGGGGTTTTCAAACTAAGTGAATCCACAGCATCTGAAGTGGTTAAAAGAGAAGTTCAGGGATGGGGACCATAGAGACCCACCTGCTTGCTCACTTTACTCTCCCTGCACCCACTGCCCTCCCACTTAGAACTCAGTCCTCTTAACCTCTCCCCATAGGAGCTTGTGAACTGAGACGGACCACGTGGCATCCTACGGGGTTGTCTCATTTTGCCAACTGAATGGAGATACCAGAAACAGCCTAAAGCTTTCTAGCCTTACCCCAACTGTGGTCAACGTCACTCCTGCCTCTACCAAAACCAAAATGAAAGTGGGGTAGGCAAGACCCACTGAGACAGGGTTGAGGCTGGGCATTCCTTGCATCCTCAAAGTCTGGCAGGAAGCTGAAAGTCTCAGAAGGCCCTCGCAAATGAAACACTTTCACTTGGAAATTTTGATTCTTCACTTCTAAAAAAGTGATTCCAAATGGAATTGCTGGGAAATCTGAGGCTGAATTTATTGGAAGTTAGTTAGTTAGCAAACCACCCCATCCTAAGCTGGGCCTCGAGTAAGTTCTGTGTCCAGGGCATTTTTAAGATGCATGAATTTCTGTCTGCCCTCACTCTGAGGATGAGAACTCTGACATCTGACACCCTATTGGTGTTCATTTGGACTTTGGCAACACCTTACAGCCTTCCACAGGGGCCCAGCTGGCTTCTACAAACAACATATCCTCTCCTTTAGCTATCTAACTGTTAGTGACATCTGGGAACTCTTGGCACACAGCCATCGGGGCCACCCATGTGGGTCTCCACAGCATCTTAGACAAATCCGAGATGAAAGATAAGACTTGTCCATGACGTGGCAGGAGACCCTCCCTGCAAATGGTTCCAGATAAAATGACAAATTTCTCCAAGTCATTTATTTTATCCAATGTCTCATTGGAGACAATCTGGTAGACAGCCTTGTGTCCAGTGTGAGCACGGCACTTAGCCCAGGACCACCGCGGAAGCCCCCACTGTCACTGGTCCCCACTGTACCACCCCACTTGCTCTAGTGTAATAGCTCAGAGGGTGAATAAAAAATTACTTTTCTGGATTTTTAAAATGTATTTTATTTAATTAAAAAATTTTAATGTTTATTTTTGAGAGAGAGAAAGAGAGACAGAGAGAGAGACAGAGTATGAATGGGAGAGGGGCAGAGAGAGAGGGAGACCCAGAATCGGTCCAGGTTCTGAGCTGTCAGCACGGGGCCCAATGCAGGGCTCGAACCCACAAACCATGAGATCATGACCTGAGCCGGAGTTGGATGCTTTAACCACTTAGGCACCCTTGGAGTTTTTATAAAGGTAGCTCAGAACTGGTCCAACTGTCACCTGTCATCACCCCAGCTGCGCTACCTCCTCCTTCTCCCAGGGATAGAGATGACTGGGTAGAGGCACAAAGGTAGAGTGTGAGCCATAGCCTTAGTGAGAGGGCATATCTGTAATGTGAAGAGATTCCTTATCCTCCCATAAAGGAGGGAGTTGACGAGGTTCCAGAGTGTGGGGGAGAAGCTGATATTCCCTTCCTCTGTTGGATGTCGGCTTGGGCGCAGATCCGTGGCTCTGCCTTTGGCCTGTCTGAGCAGGAGTGAAGGGGAATTGGAAGAAGCTGGCAGGGAAGAGAGAGAGTAGGGTTGTGGATTAGCCAGTCATGATATTGTGATTTATAATAGGAAATATATATTTGGTTTTTATACCCAGTTCTGGCACAGAGCTCCTAAAACACTTGGAATTTAGTGATAAGGGTATCTGGATATTCAAAAGCATCCCCTTTCAACCACAACTGGGTTTATGTTAATAAGTCGACTTGGAAAGCACCTAAGGATGGGCGCTGGTTACTCAGGGTTGGAACTTTCAGGAGACAGAGGTAGAGGCTGGAGAGTGAGTTAAATGCCAGCAGCTAATGACTTAATCAACCCTGCCTATGTAATGAAGCATCCATAAAACCCCAAAAGAATGAGGTTTGAAGAACTTCCAGGCTGGTGGACACATGGAAATTTGGGGAAGGTTGTGAGCCTGGAGAGAGCATGAAGATACACCCTTCTCCCCATGGGCATCTCTCCCATGGGCTGTTCCAGGGTTATATGCTTTTATAACATAGCGATTATCTAGTAAGTGAAGTGTTTCTCTGAATTCTATGAGATGTTCTAGCATATTAATGGAACCCAAGGTGAGTGTCATGAGAACCTCTGATTTAGAGCCAGTTTATCAGATGCACAGGTGACAATCTAGACTTATGACCAGCATCTGAAGTGGGGTGTTGAGCAGTCTTATGGGACTGAACCCTTAACCTGTGGGATCTTGACACTATTTCCAGATAGATAATATCAGAATTAAATTGGATTATAGGACATCCAGCTGGTGCTGGAGAGCTGCTTGGTGGGAAATCCCACACTTCAGAATTGGTGTCAGAGTCATACCAGCCGTGGGCCACCTGGCTGGTAACTCTGCAAGGTCGCTGGCTTGAGTTGCCTAGCTGGCAGGCTCCTAAAAAGTCAGCTGTGGGGCAGTGGCAGAGGCTGGGGGCGTCCCATAAGTGGTGCAGCTGCAGGACCTGGTGGGGAAGGAAGAGGTATAAGGAATGGGCACCCAATGGTGCTTCTATGCTGGTGCCTGGAGACAGCGTGTCAGTGCAGTGGGGGTGGGGGCGCAGGTTGGGAAATGGCCCTTGTGGTTAAGTAGGCTAAGATTACCTACTTAACATTTTAGTCTAGGGTTCTCTGTCTCATCTTCTTTCCCTTTTCCCTGTGCTTTTGTATCTTCTTCTCTCTCCCTCTCTCCCTGAGCTTATGCTGGTTTCTCTCTCTCAAGAACATCGGGGTTACAGCCTTGGGGTCAAACGCAGGCTCTTCCTACCAGCCTCTGATGAGCAAATGCAGGTTCTGGGAAGACTTAGTTATATTCTTTTGTCACTTGGTAAAAAAAAAAAAAACCCCAAAAAACCAAAAAAACAGATTCGCACATTCCCCTCAGCATCTTGAGATAAGCTGTCATGACCTGGTCATCAAACTCATTTTAAACCACTTATACTTTTATTCTCAGGGTACAGAGTCTCCTTAAATTTCTGCATACTTTTGGAAACCCCTTTAAGGCTGATTTAGCCTAGTGAGTTCCAGGGAGTGAAAGCTTCTCATAAGCTATTACGTAAACACAGAAAGCAGCCTTCAGAGTGGACATGCAAAGGCTGGGATGGAAGAAGCATAAAAGTTCTAAATTCATGATGGGACGTCCATGGGTAAGGCAGACGTCTTCATAACAGCAGAGTTCGGAATGTTAGAAATGGGAACCTGAAGAATTGGCTGTTAGGAAAGAAAAGGGCAAACAACTGGAGGTGCAGGGCCACGTACAGATTTTATAGTCTGGCATGGACTTGGGGCCATCCTGTCTCTCCTCTCAGCCTCCTTCCTCTTCTCAAACACGGGCCCTGTCCCTGCCTGCCTCCCAGGGGCATTGTGAGGATCAAAGGAGAAGGTGGATGTGGAAGGTGAAAGCACTCTCTGAATTATTGCTCTTCGTCCTGAGGGCTGCTGTTGTTACTGCTGTTTCTAATAAATAACAGACCTGCAACAGGCCATGGTTGGAAAATGAGCACAGAGATGGGAAGTTGGGCTATGTCCTGAATTTTGAGATTAGGACTCTGGAAAACAATCCTACATTCACCAAACAGGTCTCGTGGTACCATTTGTTCAAGGACAAGCAGAGGTTGACAGGGTCTTTGCTCTGAGCTATGATCACTGTGCTCACATTTATTGACTTTCAGAAGATTCCTTATTTGTGGCTTGTGAAAGACAGATGAACAGAAATCTACACAGATGAAAGGAGCTCCGGCTAGAGTCAGGGACTGGCAGGTGATGCCATCCAAGGGGGTGCTTCAGGCTTAACTGACGGCCCTCATGGGTGTTTTTGAGGCCCTTTCTAGATCTGTGAGTGCATGATACAAGGGGAGAAGAGAGGCTGGGCTCCTCTCCTTTGGTTTTGACCGAGGCCAGGTGGCCTCAGCTTTGGGTACTTGATCATGGGCGCATCCTTTGCTCTCTGCCATTCAGGAGCTCTGACCTTAGATTTTCTTTCCTGTACTCTTGACTTTTCTGCCCTCTCACTGTGTTTATGGATCACCTACATGCTCCAGGTCGATTCCTTGTCCACACTGGTCCATAGCTGGGGCCTCTCAGCATCAAGGTGAGAGCCCCTGGTCACTGCTGTGGTAGTCTGAGGTACTGGAAGACTAGTGATGTGTGAGGTTGGACCACCATCCTATGCAAGAGAAGCTCACAGCATGAGCCGCTGCAAGTTTTCTGCAAGTCATTTTAGTATTTCCACAAGGTTTAGTCTTTTTGTAAAGAGTTACCTTTCGAGTGTTTTGTTAAAGTGCCTTTGATTATTTTTGAATTGGAAAGATAAGGAAGGCATCTGTTTAACTGCTTATAAATAAGCCTCTGATTCTAAACAATTGTCAAATGATGCCTTAGAATCTTGGGGTGTGGGATGGAAGGGGCTTAGAGATCACTGTAATGCCTGTGTTCAGGCAAGAGAGCAGAGACTGCTCCAGGCATTAAAAACACAATTCTTCTAACGTTTATTTATTTGAGAGAGAGAGAGAGAGCGAGAGCGAGAGAGAGAGAGAAAGGGAGCCTGAGTGGGGAAGGGCAGAGAGAGGAAGACACAGAATCTGAAGCAGGCTCCAGGCTGACCTGTCAGCACAGAGCCCAGCGCAGGGTTCAGAACCCACAAACTGAGATCATGACCTGAGCTGAGGTTGGACACTTAACAGACTGAGCCACCCAGGGGCCCCAGGCATTTTAAACAGATGTAATTTAATATGCAGAATTCATTACAGTGGTATTAGGGATGGAGGCACAAAAGCATAAAGTAAGTCTTACTCATAAAGATGAGTAACTGCTGGAAGCTGGTATCCCTGTACTGACTACTGGGTACTGAGAGGGAAAGTGGCCTTACCCAGAGCTTTTGACTGTGGCCCAAGTCCCACACTCACCTAGAAGTGACACACAGCACTTCTTCCTATTTTCCTGAGGCCAGAACTCACTCACATGGCCACACCTACCTGCACATGGGCTGGGAGTTGTCTACTGAGCTGCCAGAAGGGAACTGGCCTGCGGGACAACTAGTCTGTGCACCTGTAGGTACAGGGGTCACTGTCAGGACCCCTGAGAGAACAGTGACCCTTTGGTAGAAATAATCTTTAAGACTGTGTGCGTGCGTTCGCGCGCACACACACACACACACACACACACACACGCCTGCATTGGCACAGTAGGGTGGCTGTGTGTTAGAGAGGAGTTCTTCTCCCCACCTCCTGTTCCACTTGCCTTGCCGCTGGCCCTCTGAAGTGCTGCTCGCTGAATTCTGTGTGCTCTGTCTACAGGGGGCGCTGGCCCAGCCCCAGCCCTGGTGGAAGAGCCAGCTGTTCGTGTGGGAGCCGGTGCTGTTTGGGACCTGGGATGGTGTGTTCACATCCTGCATGATCAACATTTTTGGGGTTGTCCTTTTCCTGAGGACTGGCTGGCTGGTGGTGAGTGATGAGCTGGTGGCCCTGGAGTTTCTTGTGAGGCTGTGACGCGGAAGGGTCTGCACTCTCGGGCATTCCACAGGGCTGTCAACAGACTCCTGAAGCACGGATGCTCCAGAGAAACAGAACGAGAAGCAAGTACATACAGCTAGCATTGCTATTTAAATGAGAATCCTGAGAACCTAGGCCTCAGACAAAGCCTCCAGTGGGAGCCTCACCATGGATTTAAGTTATAGGAGCACAAAAATATGAGAAATAGGAGTCAGGACACACGGATGGGACTAGAGGTGGATCAGAGAGAGCAGACTGGTGGCAATTTGCCTCCGGTTTGTGACCCTCTCCCGCTTTCCTGGTGTTCTTCACCTTGTCTGGTGCCCTCCTGGTGGCACCGGTTGCCTTGCCCCACTACACACAGACCCCGCGTGAGAGACTGCATGTGGCGGTGCTTGGTCAGAGGTGCACGAGCTCACGGGGGTCAGTTTGCTTCCTCCATGGAGAAAGCAAAGGCCTCTTCTTTGTGTCTTCTCTGAAGGCATCCTGGGAGCTTCCAAGCAAATGTGTGTCCTGAGCAGGCATTCTTACACGGGCCTTCTCCCTGGGACGCCAGTGAACGGAACAGCCTGCTCGAAACAAAAGGTTAGCCAGTCAGGAATCATTGGTGAGCACGTAATGTGTTCCAGGCACTACTAGGTACCAATGGGATTATAAACCAGAAGGCCCTGTTCCTCCCCCTGGTGAGCTAACAGCCGAGCTGGATAGATTTCACATCAGGAATCCAAGTGGTTTCTCAGAGCAGTGTTAAATACCTCAGGGATGGAACAGGCTGTGAACATATGGTTGCGAAGGTGTCCAGGAAAGCTTCCTGGAAGAGGTGTGGTTCAGCCAGGCTTTGAGAGGTGAACTGGGTTGCACAGATGAAAGAGAGAGGGGGTCATTCAAGGCTTGGAATGTACTAGTCAGGGTTCCTCAAGGGGACACAGGCAGGACCAATAGAAGCTATATATCTGTAAGAGATACATCGGACATCTTATATATATGACCAGGGGTCTGGGGGGTCCCAGTGAGGCTCAGGCAAGACTTGATGTTTGAAGCTTGAGTCTAAAGTCTGGGAACGTGGGCAGAATTTCTGTGTTGGAGTCTGGCTACAGAATTCTTTCTTTGCGAAACCTCAGTCTTTGCTGTTAAGGCCTTCCAACAGATTGCATGAGGCCCACTGGCATTATACATGGTCATCTCTTTTACTTAAAGTCTACTGACTATAACTGTTAATCACAGCTAAAAAAGAAAAACAAACAACCAAAAAAACCTACATTTACAGCAACATCTAGACTACTGTTTGACTAAGCAAATGGTCACCATGGTCTATCCAAGTTAACGCAGAAAATTAGCCATCACATGGGCAGATTTGGGGGGGGAGGAAAGCTGAGCTGTATGTAGCGGGTGTATGGGGTTCTCTCTAACGGGGTGTATGAGGTTCCTAGCCCCTCAGGAGGCCTGGGTGGGGCCAGGAGCTCTTTTACCTAGGTCCTTCACTTGGGGTTCAGCCTTAATCATGGCCTGGGTGGATCTGATTTTTTTTTTTTAATTAACATGTGGAAAGCTTAGAGTAGGGTCAGCAACCTCCCTAGTGTAGATATAAGAATTCATGCCTCTTAACACCCTTCCCAGACTTACAGGGCCTTCCACTTACAAAAAGGCTTTTCCAGCTCAGACTCCTTGTTGTGCAGGCAGATTTAGGCATCTGGGATCCACCTCCGTTTTTGCCCATTCCTAAGGGCCACTTCACTGCCTAGTACCTCTCCAGCCCATGTCCAAGGGAGACCCATCAGTCTGACTGCTGTGTCAGAGGAAGGCCTGGCCAGTGACAGCTGGGCCCCTGGGCTCTGCTTCACACAAGGTAGTTATGGAATGGTAGAAAGGAGAAAAAGGTAAGCTTTCTCTATTTTTTTGAGTAGGCTCTGTGCCCATCATGGGGCTCAAACTTACAACCAAGATCAAGAGGTGCATGCTCTACCGACTGGGGCAATAGACCTGACCTCTATAGCCAGGTGCCCCCATGCTATCTCTATTTGGATTCTTTTTTTTTTTTTTAAGTTTATTCATTTATTTTGAGAGAGAAAGAGAGAGCAGAGGACGGGCAGAGAGAGAGGGAGAGAAGAATCCCAAGCAAGTTCCATGCTGTCAGAGCAGAGCCCAACACAGGGCTCAAACCCATGAACTGTGAGATCGTGACCTGAGCTGAAATCAAGAGTCAGACGCTTAACAGACTGAGCCACCCAGGCACACCTCTGTTTTGATTCTTAAGTCTCTAAGGGCTTCTTCTGAACCCTCCCACTAGGTTATTTTTTTTGGAGAAATGGCTATCCACAGGTGTCAGTTCTGTCTCCAAAGTGAAGGTACAAGTTGTATTCATTTTCTTTTGCTGTGTAACAGATTAGTTCAGTATCTAGCAGCATAAGGCAAATAGTGTATTACAGTATTACAGTGAGTCTTACAGTTTCTGTGGTCCAGGCATCCAAGTGCAGCCTAGCTGGGTGCCTCTGACTCAGAGTCTTTCCTGGGGATGCAGGCAGGCTGTCTGTCAGGGCTGCAAATCCCACCTGAAAGCTCTACCTGGGGAGGAGCTGTTTCCGAGATCACTTGGGCACTTGTTGGCTGGCCACATCATGTGGGCTTCTTCCTAGGGCTGCCTCGCTACATGCAGCTACATGCAGCTCACTTCCCCGGGACTAGCAGTCTAAGGGGGAGAGAGAGAGAGCGTGCACGTGAGAGAGAGCGAGAGAGCGCACCCAAGATGAAAGCCACGGTCTTTTTATATCCTCATCTCAAAAGTGATCTCCCTTCACTCCTGCAGAGTTCTGTTCATTAGAAGTGAGTCACCAGGTCCAACCGCAACTCAAGGGGAGGAGATTACACGGGGTATTCGTGCCAGGGGCTGGGGGTCACAGGGGACTGCCTTTGAAGCTGCCTGCCACACAAATACATCCTTTTGCCCTGAAATGATCTCTGTTTTTCAGCTCTGACATTAGTTTTATCTGAAACACCATATTTGATCATGGAAANAAAAAAAAAAAAAAAAAAAAAAAAAGAGCTTCTAAGAGGTGGCATAAAGCTTGAGTGAGTAGAGGTCATGCCCAGATTTTCAAATAGACAATATGAACTCTAAAGAATAATTCAACAACACGCTTATAATTTGGAAGATGTTAAAGTGTCAGTTTGGGCCTGAAAACTTCAAGATTGGTGCAGGATATTTTATTATCACATGCGAACAATTTGAAAACACAAAGGAAGGAAAGAGTAATTCTATAATTTCATTAAAAATATAAAATCGGCCAAATAAGAAACTGTTTGAAGAGAGGATAACTGGATAAAACATTATCCTGCTCCCTTGCCGCTCACAGCCCAGAGGTAAAGGTGGGCTAATAGACCCCAGTACGGTAAGTACCTTGGTAAATACTAAGCCTGGCACTGTACAAACCAGAGGAATTTTCCAGGGACGGTTTTCTGGAGGAGGAAGCCGCTAACCTAAAAGGATGCGATGGAGTGAGGCTGTCTAGGAGGCAGAGTGAACAGGAAAGGCATGCCCAGGCGGGTGGTGGGAAAGAGTACATGACTCCCTGCTAGGGCGCAGGGATGAGACGGACTGGTGGGTGGAGGGGGAAGGATCAGGAGGGGACGTGTGAGGGTATCCGGTTGCTTTGACTTCACCCTATTGGTGGTGGGAAGTCACTGAAGAGTTTGAAGCTAAGGTGTTTCCCTTCATCTGGAATTTCTTCCAGGCCTTACTCTTGTGGGCTGCCTCTGTCCTTTCCCAGGTGCCCAGCTCTTCCTCAAGGACCCCTGTTGCAGCCCTGGAGGTGTGGGGGGAGGTGGGTAGTGCTCCTGGGAGGGCCCTGACTGGCGGGGCCTCCCTGTCCTAACCCCTGACCTTGCCCCTTGCTGTTCTGCTGCAGGGAAATACGGGAGTGCTCCTGGGCACGTTTCTGGTGTCCTTTGTCATCCTGGTGGCCCTCATCACCGTGCTGTCCGGCATCGGCGTTGGGGAGCACTGTGGTGTTGGCAGCGGTGGTGTCTACTCAATGATCTCCTCAGTCCTCGGCGGGCAGACCGGAGGCACGATTGGGCTACTGTACGTGTTTGGACAGGTGAGCCTGGGAGGCTGGGGCGGGGGAGCTGTGCCCTGAGGCCATCGGCATGTGGGATCTGTTCCCTCGCTTGGCTGTTTGCCACCATCTTCTCATCCACGTTCCCATTTGATCTGGGGAGAGGCAAGTTGGGGCAATTGCCCCCATTTTATAGATGGGCAGACTGGGGCTCTGAGAGGGAACTCAGAGAGAGAGCTTAGCCCACTGTCCAGGGTCGTGACCCAGAGACCAGGGCTCCTTCCTTTCCACCTCTGGTGCCTCGTGGCATCCTGATTTGCCCAGGAAGGCGGGGCCTGGGCTGGAACTATTCTTGCTGCCCATTCTAGGGAGGGGAGTGCATGACAGTGGCCAGAGCCCGGGCAGCAACTGGGTGGCCGAATCCTTGGGGGCACTTTTGTGCTGAAAAAGGGACATTTTACCTGTGCCAAAGGACTTTCCTGGAAGTGGGCACTTCTCAAATGAGTTGGAGCTCTGGGCTCATTGATGACTAGACGGCCTTGCAGAGGAGGCTGGGAGCTGTTTGTGGACGCCCTGTCGCAAAAGGATACTCATGAGGCCCGGTGCAGTGGGGTGGACACAGGCTCTGAGAAAACCAGGGAGCAGGGAGAAGCATTGGGGCTCACTTAGCTAAAACACAGGCATGGTGACCTAATGCGGAGGAAACAAAGACAGACGTTAAGAAGCAGCTCTTTGTAAGCACTTCTTGGCTTGAGAAAGGCTTTTATGATGGTGCAAAGGGTGGTGGGTGGTTGAAAACACAGTTTCAAGAAAAGAATTTGTCTAAGTAAGGGTACAAGAGTCTCCTCAAAGAGAGGATAGGTTTTGTTCTTTTCTTTTTCAGCAGCAGAAACAAGGTTATTTTAGTATAACTACATCTGATTCTCCAACAGCACAAGGGGGGTGTGTGTGTGTGTGTGTATGTGTGTGTGTGTGTGACATGCATGGAAGGCAGAGAGATTGTGTCGCTGCACTCTTAAAAACCACTTGCCTTTACTGGAGAAAGATCTTTAAGCTCAGTAGCTTGGGAGTGAGTAATAAATGGTTAGTTTACTGTATTACCATGGGGATTTATCTATCGATGTCTTACTTCTGTGCTGTCTCTTAGCCTGGTTGCAGCCCCACTCCCTGGGTAGGCAAGCTTACCTGTGGCAGCAGATATCATGACAGGGGACTAGCACCAAACTGGGGGCCAGTGGAAGGACCCCATAGATGTCATGTCTCCCGTGTGTGGGCTGCTTCGGAGGCAGGGTGTTCACAGAATAAGCGTTCTCTGTAGTTGCACCCAAACAGCCACCACATCGACACCCTCGCTCGCTTTGCTTGCTTTCCATTTGGGTCTCAGTGAGAAGCACTGGGGCCCCTCCGGCCCACGTCTTCAGCACGCCTCTCCATCGCCTGCAGCTGACCTGGGCTGGCTTCTCTGATCAGGGTGTGGGTGCTGCATAAGCCTTTTTATATGCTCTTGGATTCAGTCTGCTAGGATTTTGTTGAAGGTTTGGGGTATGTATTTATGGAGAATATTGGTCTGTAGTTTTCTTGTGATCTCTTTGTCTAGTTTGGGTCTCCTGATAAAGCTGGCCTGATAGAATGAGTTGGGAGGTGTTCCCTCCTCTTCTATTTTTTGTAGAGTTTCTAAAGGATTGGTGTTAGCCCTTCTTTAAGTGTTTGGTAAAATTTAGTGGTGAAACCATCTGGTCGCTGGCTTTTCTTTGTAGGAAGTTTTTTGATAACTAATTCAGTCTCTTTACTTAGCTAGGCCTATTCTGATTTTCTATTTCTTCTTGAGTCAGTTTTTGTAGTTTGTGTCTTTCTAGAAATCTGTCCATTTTATCTCCGTTATTTAATTTATTGGTGTAAAATCATTCGTAGATTCCTTATAATCCTTCTAGTGTTTGTAAGATTGGTAGTAACGGCTTCCCTTCCGTTCCTGATTTTAGTCATTTGAGACTTCACTCATTTTTTTTTTTTTTTTTTTTTTTTGNTTGTTTGTCCTCTTTTTTTTTTTTTTTTTTTTTTTTAGTCAGTCTAGTTAAAGATTTGTCTGCAAAGAAGCAAGTTTTGGTTTTGCTGATTTTTCTGGGTTTTTTTTCCTAGTCTCCAATTTATTTTGGTTCCAGTCTTTACTATTTCCTTCCTCTTACTTCCTTTGGGTTTAGTTTGCTCTTCTTTTTCTAGTTTCTTTTTTTTTTTAATAGTTTATTGTCAAATTAGTTTCCACATAACACTCAGTGCTCATCCCCACAAGTGTCCTCCTCCATTTTTCTAGTTTCTTAAGGTGGAAGCTTAGGTCACTGACTTGAGACCCTTCTTCTTCCAGGGTGTAGCTGGGGTTTCTGAGGGTCCCTATTCCTGGTTCTTACTGACCTCTAATCCCGTCATTCCAGGGCTTAAATACACTCATTTATTTTTAGTGATTGCCAGAGCAGATTGCCTGTTTGCCCTAGAGCAGGGGCCAGCAGACTTCCATTATAAAGGGCCAGATAGTAAATATTTTAGTTTTTATGAGTCATACATCTCTGTCACAACTGTTCAATTCTGCTGTTATAGTTCAAAAGCAGCCACAGTCAATATGAAAAACTGGGCTTAGCTGTGTTCCAATAAAACTTTATTACCAAAACAGGCAGCAAGCAGAATTTGGCCAGCATGTGAAAGTTTGCTAACACTTGTTTCAGACATACAGATTGAGAAGATATAAGCCTGCCTAGCTGAGTCTGGGGGGCATGCAGCTCTTGATCTCAGGGTTGTGGGTTTGAGCCTCATATTGGGTGTAGAGATTACTTAAAAATAAAATCTTTAAAATATATGGAGGCTATAAACACTTAAAATAATCATTTTTAAAGCTTGCAAATCTTTTAATAGTCCTGCATCCTCCCAAATCCTTCCCCATCATCTCTCTGAGGTGTTGGTGACCCCTTGGCCAGTGGAGGAAACCGTGAACTGGAGCCTCTCCTCACTCTCTGCCCCACTTACATAAAAAAAAATTTTAATGTTTTATTTATTTTTGAGAGAGAGAGAGAGAGAGACAGAGTGCAAATGGGGGAGTGGCAGAGAGAGACAGAGACAGAATCCAAAGCAGACTCCAGGCTCTGAGCTTTCAGCACAGAGCTCGACATGGGGCTTGAACCCACAAACTGTGAGATCATGACCTCAGCTGAAATTGGATGCTTAATCGACTGAGCCACCCAGGCTACCTCTGCCCCACTCACTTTTGTGGGTCTGAGGGCTTCTTTGGGGTTGCTTACCCTGGATACCAAAATATACGACTTTAGCCTGCATGGTTGTGTCTGTAAGCATTTATTACTACCTTACATGGTCTTTGCTGGACTCTGTGCAAAAACCGTGGAGAACTGGAAAACTTTCATAGACCTGATAGGGGCTGGAGTTTTGTTGTGGGAGTTAATGCACTCAAGTAGCTTGATCCTTAAGCAAGGATTTCATGTCAGAAATGTGTGTGTGTGTGTGTGTGTGTGTGTGTGTGTGTGTGTGTGTGTAGGGCATCTCTGGTCTGCTAGGTAGGTCCCCACAGATGAGAAACAAAATGCCCATGATTGTGAAGATGCAGTTGTTGTAACATAAACACCTTGCAATGGAAGTGTTTTGCTCTGAAAGTAGGTCACCCTCTCTGTAAACCGGTGGGTGACACCCCCTTCTCCCTGAAGACGGTTAGAATGAAAAGGGAAAGGAATGTCTGTGATTATAAACTCTAAGAGGTGATAAAAATACTTTAAAAATATAATAGGGGCACCTGGGTGACTCAGTTAGTTAAGTGTCCGACTCTTGATTTCTGCTCAGGTCATGATCTCACAGTTTCATGAGTTTGAGTCCCACACTGGGATTCTCTCTCTCCTTCTCTCTCTGTTCTTTCCCTGCTTATGCTCTCTCTGTCTCTTTCAAAATAAATAAATAAACTTTAAAAATATAAATATAATAAACTCTGAGGGTGCTCATACAGTACACAAGTCGACAGAGATGTTTTCCATTGAAGAGGAGTATTCGTGGTTGGAAGGGAGGGTGTCTGGACTGCTCTGGGGAGGGGGCTGCGATGCGCTTGTCCATTCCTTTGAGGTGGGGGTGGCAAGCTCACTGGGCAGAGGGGTGTGGGGGGAATTTTGCATCCTAGACACACAGTGCTCTCCGTACCTAAGCGTAGTATTTGCACAAACAGAATAGTACTCTTAATATACTCGTTTTTATTTTTCCTTTGTAAAATTACAAAATGATGTTCACTGTAACCAGTTAACATATCAGAGATAATGTAAAGAAAAAGTGTATTTCCCTCCCCATCCTGAGGTGTCCATTGTGAAAACCCGCCATCCTTTTCTACCACCTTCCCCGTGTTCATGTATGTAAATTTATGATTGTCGAAATGCTTCCTTGTTTTTATAAAAATGGGGACAGAGTTCATACTCTATTCCATGGTTTGTATTTCTCACTTACCAATAAGTTATAGATATTCCTCAAGGTCAGTGCTTTAAACTTGTGCTTAAAAAAATGTTTCTTTATTTATTTTGAGAAAGGGAGAGAGAGAACAAACGTGCAAGCTCACAAAAGCAGGAAAGGGGCAGAGAGAGGAGTGAGAGAATCCCAAGCAGGCTCCACACTGCCAGTGCAGAGCTCCACACGCGGCTTCAACTCATGAACCGTGAACTCACAAACCATGAGATCATGACTTGAGCCAAAATCAAGAGTCAGATTGTTCAACCAACTGAGCCACCTAAGCCTGTGCTTTTAAACTGGTATTGCATAATATGAATGTACCATAATTCATGTACATTTGTCTTCTCGCATCCTTTAACTCTCTTCTGTAAGAGTAATTGTATTCCTTTTCTCATTCCTAAAATCTGTGTTTTCTTCATTTTTTCTTTTCTTCTTATTTTTAATGTTTATTTATTTCTGAGAGAGAGAGAGAGAGAGCATGAGCAGGGGAGGGGCAGAGAGAGAGGGAGGCACAGAATCTGAAGCAGGTTCCAGGCTCTGAACTGTCAGCAGAGAGCCCGATGTGGGGCTTGAACCCACAAACTGCAAGATCATGACCTGAGCCAAAGTCAGATACTTAACTGACTGAGCCATCCAGGCGCCCCCCATTTTTTCTTTTCTTAATCAGACTGCTAGGTGTGTATGTGTTTTATTTATCTCTTAAAGGATGAGCTGTTATTTTTATTTTAAATATTTTATTTTTAAGTAATCTCTACACCCAACATGCGGCTCAAACTCACAACCCCAAGATTAAGAGTTACACATTCCACTGACAGGGCCAGCCAAACTCCCCTTAAAGGATTAGCTCTTATTCTCTGTGTTCTTTCTCTTCTTAATTTTTTCTTTTATTAATTTCATATTTCCTTTTATTAAATACCTCTTCCTACCATTTTCTTATTTACATTGATCTTTTCATCATGTCCTACAGGAAGTATTTTATTTTTTCAGCCCTTTTTAACTAATAGAGATATTTAGGGTTATACTTTTGTTTGAATACAGGATTAGTGTGCCTCTCGAGTGTTAGGATACAATATTCTCCTTTTCATTACTTTCTAGATCACTTGAAGTTTCTTTACTTACTTATTTATCTTGCAGTCTTACACCATTATTTGACTATCAGCCATTAGTTCCCATCCACATTAACAATCTGTAGATTTTTCAAAGTAGTGACAGGTCATAGGTAACCAGGTCATGTGTAGAGCTTGTTTGGTGAGCCTTTATCCTCATTACATTTTCTGGAAAACTGCACAGGGGTATGGTACAGAACATTCCTTATTCCTTTGGCCCAGACAGCTTTGTTGAGCCTGGGGTCAATGTGCACATCTGGAGTTCCCAACTCCTTCATAGCAAATTTCTCGATCTCTTTGAGTGCCCAAGGGGCATGCTTCTTGAAACCCACTCCATGGATGTGCTCATGAATGTTGTTGGTGTATTCTCCGGCCACTACCTCGTTGATGGCAGAACGGCCCTTCTTCTTGCCAACCTTCTTTGCGGGAGCCATTCTGTCGGGCCCTGGCTGAAAAGGAAGAGCACGAGGTATTGTGGGAGAGGGCTAGATCATTTGAAATTTAAAAACCTCATCATTTTGCCAGCATGGCTCAAATTTATTTCCACTGTATGTTTTCCCCTTGCTGATTTGGAAGTTCTACTGTGCTTTCTGTTCTGAGAAGAGTTATAGCCCACCCTTAGAAAAGCCATAACTGCACTTTTCCTGGAGTTCCCAATAGAGCAGCATTGCTTACTATGTTCCTCTACCTATCAAATATGAAATCTCTATGACACTTTTACTTACTCACATTCCATAAATACCCTTGCCTCTCACCCTCAAGCTCTTAGATTTTGAGAGGACGGTTTAATTTGGGGCTGTTATTGGTTTCCTTCGTAGTAAGTCTTCTTGGTTTTAAGAATCCTTACTTACAAGTTACACTGCAAATTTCCAGTGACAATACCATCATCTATTTAGCATTAGCAAAGTATTTTATGAAATTCATGGCTAATTACTGTCTCCTCTTTTTCAGTAGCTAATAATACTATAGTAAAAAAGATAAGGCCAATAGCTAGTATCTCTATAACTCTATGCCAGACACTCTTCTAAGACCTCACATAAATTATCTCATTTAACCCTCACAGTAACTTTTTTTTTTTAGTCTATTTATTTTGAAACAGCGCAAGTAGGAGAGGGGCAGAGAGAGAGGGAGAGAGAGAGAAACCCAAGCAGGCTACACGCTGTCAATGTGGAGACCAATGTGGAGCTCCAGCTCACAAACGGTGAGATCACAACCTGAGCCAAAACCAAGAGCTGGATGCTCAACCAGCTGAGCCCCCTGGGTGCCCCCTCACAATACTGTTATTATTTGTGTTTCACAGGTGAGAAAATGAAGCACAGAGAGCTTAAAATACTTTCCCAAGTCACACAAACAGGCATGGGAGCCACAGCATTTGGCGCTGATCTGGTTTCACAGTCCATTCTCCTAACCACCATGTCCTTTGACATGGCCTCCACAGGCTTCTCCTTTATGTTTTGTTCCTGGCATCTTTGGGCTGAAAAGTTATTTTAGCTATGAACCAGAGAGAGGGGCTCTACTGGAGCCACTGGAGACAAAAGGTAGTCTTTACTGCATGGCCCACTTCATGGAAGCAAATTCTGTTTACCAGCTAGAAAAGGAAAATGGTGGGTCTGGAAGCTCCAGATGCAAATGGTTGCATTCCAGTTCTGGTGTCACCCTCTGCACGTGCAAGGCGTCAGACACCTGGGAAGGTGATGATCACCACTGCACTATTACCATTTGTTTTTTAAATGTTGATATATCTGGCCATGCAGAGTCCTGTTGACCTGGCCAGATATTAACAGGATAGCAGCGTCATTATGCCTGTCACACTCTTGGTATTTAGTCAAGAGTAAGTTTGAGTCATGAGGTGATGTGTCTCTCTTTCATCTCTGTCTCTCAAGGATGACTTTCTTTCTGCTACATTTATTGGGCTCCCCATCCCCTAGCCAAATATGGACAGAAATGCCTAGTGTAAGTTTGGGGAACAGTGACAATGATGCTCTGTCTAGTAGCAAAATGAGCTGATCTCAGGGAAGAATGGGGCCTCCTTCCTGAGCTCCTCTCCAGGACAGAAGTTATATTGCCCTTCTGGTCTTTACCTAAAAGAGCTGGAAATTAATGTTACCTGTTTCCCAGAACATTTTTCATGCAGTCAACATATCACAAAATATCAGTTGAATGCTTGTAACATAGTTAGCAAATGTAAGGGCTTTGAAGAGGTGTGATCAGCATAAACATTTTTGTTTTTTAGGATGTTTGCATTCTTGGTGGCTTGGGATAAGGGACAAACTTACATGCATGAACTAAGAATAGACTAGTGACCCAGATAATTAATTGCATTGCTTACTGGCAGTAAGCATAATATTTATTCAGAAAAGGGGATGAGGAAAGGCTTCATGGACAAGGAGGAACTTGACTGAGGCCTGAGCAGAATTAGTTTCCTGAGAGAACAATGGGAGCAGAGCACAGCAATGACCATGACCCACTGGCCTGGGGATGGGGAAGGATTGAACCTGATGGAGAGGAGGGGGCTGAGGAATTATGAAAAGTGAGGTGGGTGTTATTTTCGAATATTTCTTTGAAATTGAGTTATATATATTAATGTTTTATTATTTATTTTTGAGAGTGAGAGAGACAGAACATGAGCAGGGAAGGGGCAGAGAGAGAGGGAGACACAGACTCTAAAGCAGGCTCCAGGCTCTGAGCTGTTAGCACAGAGCCCTATGCAGGGCTCTAACTCACGAACCACGAGATCATGACCTGAGCTGAAGTCGGGTGCTTAACTGACTGAGCCACCCAGGTGCCCCTTAAATATTTTTAAAAAGATAAAATCATGACTTTCAGGCAAATATAAAATATACATGGGCCAAAGATTTTTATTTAACTCATTAATTAATGGAGGAGTCAGTAAGATGTTAAGAGCAGTTGAGAAGCTGCGTATTGATTACATAGTTCCTGGTGAAGCAATTTCATAAATAAATGTAAGGATAAGATTGCCAATACAAAATTGGTTAACGTCTTACAGGACAACAAACTGAATCTTTTGGGTTGTCTGTTCCACTGGACTGAAGTTATTTGTATCTCTGCTAGAAAAAAAAAATCTATAAATTGACAGTAACTTCACAAAATCTGGGCCATTTAACACATTGAATCAATACTAAACAAGGAGTGGAACTAAGTACATTCACCTGGCCAGGCCTTGGGTAGCCTTTGTTCCATGCGACATTGAAAGGATGTGCTGCCCACTTTTTTTTCTTATTCTAAGTGTCAGGATAAAAAAATTTTTTTTAATAATAGTGGCCTACAAAGAAGTGGGGAAAAATGGGGTGTGTGTCAGTGCCTTTCTAAGGCTCTGAGAGGGGACCCCCAGTGCTCTTGAGTAACTCAGACAGAGAAGTCGAGAGTGCTCTTTGGCCCAGAGTCCCAACTCCTTCCTGCCGTTGATGTTCTCACCTTAGTTACTACTGGCTGGTGTTTGTGCTCCCCTCTGGATGATGGTAGAGATGTAGATGAGAAGAGATGGGGCCCGAGGCAGGGGTCATGGCCAGGAAGGACTCACCAACCACCATGCTGGTTCCTAGGTGCTGAGCCCTGATGAGGGTGAGTGCAGCCCTCAGTGCTGGGCAGGCCTTACCTGTGGGTTCCGGATTCTCTGTTCTCCTGCCAACTCTTCCCACCTCACACGCCTGTCAGTGTGTTGCAGGGGCCATGTACATCACTGGCTTTGCTGAGTCCATCTCTGATTTGCTGAGCCTCAGGAGCATCTGGGCCGTGCGAGGAATTTCGGTTGTGGTGCTTCTGGCCTTGCTGGGGATTAACCTGGCAGGTGTCAAATGGATAATCCGCCTCCAGCTGCTGCTGCTGTTCCTGCTGGCCGTGTCCACACTGGACTTCGTGGTGGGCTCTTTCACACACCTGGACCCAGGTAAGCCTTTTGGAGTGAGTAGATGGCCTTCTAGGGGTCTGCATTGCTTTCTAGATGTTTGTAGGCGTGAGTTTCCAAGACTACCTCCCAAGAAGCTTTACGTACCACGAGGGTGCTGGTCCTGGAGCAGGTGGGTGGGTCTGTCTTGGCTGCAGAGGCCCCAAAGCCCTCCTCGCATAGGTATTTTACCTTTGCGTGTTTTTCACATTCCTTTTTATTTTCTTTCTGTTAAAAAAAAACAATAGGACTGTTTAAAACAAGGAATAAAGTAGAACTGGACTAGATAAAGATCAAATTCATTAACAGTGATTAAGAGTGTGGGCAGGAAATAGATCTGAAAGCAGATAAGAAGATAGATTTTAATTTTTTTTATCTCTTTTGTTTCACTTATTTAATTTAATTTTATTTTAGATACAGAGAGAGAGAGCAGGCACACATGTGTGCCGGGGAGGCAGGGGAGCAGGAGAGGGAGAGAGAAGGAGAGAGAGAATCTCAAGTAAGCTTCATGCCCAGCATGGACGCCGATGCAGGGCTCGAGCCCACAGCTGTAAGATCATGACCTGAGCCGAAGAAATCTAGAGTCGGATGCTTAACCAACTGACCCACCCAGGCGCCCCTCTTTTGTGTTAAAAGGACATGATGCTAACAATTATTAGCAATTGTCATTTGTGGGAGATGGGGACAGATATAGATAGATCGCCTATAGTTTTTTTTAATAGTAAATTTTCTTTCAAAATAAAAACATGAGTTCATTAACTAAGCTTAAAGAAGGAGAATAAACAGCAGGTGTACTCTGCCCCATTTGGAAATGGTGTCACATATTGGTAACGAATGGACCGCTGTTGAACCCTGGGTTTTCCTGGGCCAGGAGGATGCTTGGCAACTCTAATCCTCAATCCTGATGCTTTGAGTGGGATGCTGTTACCCACGGTGTCTGTAACGATATGGCTTTGTGATCTGGGTCGGTTTGGCATCAGAAATCTTTGTTCCTCTGCAGAGTACAGGGCTCTTTGTGGGTGCCTTAGAAAAAGGATAGCTGCCTGATATTTCACACTTCAGGGACCCTGGCTTTTTATGGCAACAGTGGCCAGGCATCTACATTGGAATCTGGACAGGGAAAGGGAAATGGGGCCATCCTCTGTGTTAGAAAAGAGAAGGAAAGAAAAGGACCTGTCGCAGAAGCACCTGGCATGGTGAAAACGCCTCCTTTGTGCCAGGGCTTGTGCTTGGCACTGCATGTGACTTATCTCATGGAATCCTTATCATAACCCATGAGGGAAGAACGGTTATGCCCATTTTACAGATGGGGAACTGAGGATTATATCACTCATGGTGATGCGTGGCAGAGCTGGGAGTGAAACTGGATCTATTCACATATGCAGCTGTGCTGTTTCCTAGGTAGGAAGTGATGTCTATCTTTACACCACCGGGTGCCTTTTGGTGGTGGTAGCTCTACTTTCCCCTACGAAGGCTGCCTTGACGTGTGTTCTAAACAATCTTGTCTTTCATAAAGATGTTGGTTGCAGAAGTTCAGAATTCAGCTGGTACACGCTACTCTGGCCTTATTTCTTTTTTATATGTTCAAATTCTTCTGTTGGAAAATAGTCACTCCCCTGAGCTCCCTGAGTGCCCCCTGCACTCTGACATCCTGATTCCTTCCCCAGAACCTCCAGACTGCCCATGACCCAGCCTCCAAAGGGTTAACTGCAGTGCGGGAGGGCTGCCCCAGGACCCACTCCAATGCTAAGAGCCAATGCAGTGTCCAAACCGATCACTTGGCGCCTGGGCCTTGCAGCTTACTAAACACTTGGAGCCTCTCCATTGCAGGGGAGGAATGATTTGTTTCCTGGCCTTGGACCAACTGCAGAGACAAGCCCACATCCGGAGGGAGACCTGCTGGCTGCTTGGCCAGAAAACCAACTGTTGGTGGGGGCGAGGGAGTCCACTCCAGTCTCCCATTCCTGGGTGCTCTCTCCCTCCATCGGCATGATTGCTGAAAGAGCATAATTAATTAAATTGCAGGGTGATGCTACTAGCCTCTTTGAAACCTCAGAGATGTGTTTTCCTTCTCCTCGATTAGAAGCTATCTTGGCTGTTCTTCTCTTACTCCAAGTATTTCTCCTTCTTTCTGGTCAGTACATTAGCAGGGTGTAGTGTGAAGTGAAATTTATTTTCAATCATTTCCATGGCAACTGGCCCCTTTCAAATCTGTTTTTGGTATCACTGATGTTTTATATGGGCTACTTTCTTTGCAGTTAAAAATCCAAACTAAAGCTAGATCATAAACCTTCAGAATGGATTTAGCAGAATGATTTCAGCCCTTTGGAAAAACGACATGCACACAGACATTTGAAAAAAGGCTGGAAAAAGGACTGGAAGGAACCATACCTAAGTGCCAGCAGTGACTGTCTTTCTGCTGAGGTTTATGGGCGGCTACATTATTTTATTTCTCTTTTTCCATCGATTGGTTAGTGCTACTTAAAAAATTAATAGACTGTATTTTAAAAAAGATTATTTATTTATTTTGAGAGGTGGGGGGCAGAGAGAGAAAGGGAGAGAGAGAATCCCAAGCAGGTTCCACACTGTTAGCACAGAGCCCATCACGGGGCTCGATCTCATGAACTGTGAGATCATAACCTGAGTCAAAACCAAGAGTTGGCTAGGTAGTTAACTAACTGAGTCACCCAGGTGCCCCTAATAGACTGAATCTTTTAGAGCAGTTTTAGGTTTATGGAAAATTGAGCAGATGGTCCAGAGGTCCCCATATCTTTTCCCTCTCCTTTCCCCACCAATTCTCCCTCTTATCAATATCTCGCATTGCTGCGGCATGCTCATTACAAATGATGAGCCGATGTCTATACCTTATTAGTACCTGAAGTCCATGGTTTAGAGTAGGATTCACCCTTCGTGTTGTGCAGTTCTGTGAGCTCTTATAATAATAATGTGTATCCACCATTACAGTGTCCTACAGAATGGTTTTAATGTGTCAGAAATTCCTGTGTCCACTTGTTCGTACCTCCTTCCTCCCACCCTTGAATTCTCGACAACCACTGATCGTATTCTCTCCCTCTCTTGTTTTGCCTTTCCTAGAGCTGGAATCATGCAGTATCTAGCATTATGAGACTTGCTTCTTCCACTAAGCAAAAATGCATTCAAGGTCTGTGCCTTTTTGTGACGCACTAGTTCATTTCTTTTTGTCACTGAATAGTATTTCATTGTGTAGATGCAACTCGGTTTTTTTTTAATCCATTCACCTAATTAAAGGACATTTCGGTGGCTTCCAGCTTTTGGTAATTATGAATAAAATGTAAACATTTGTGTGCTAGTTTTGTGAAGATACAACTTTTTGCCCCATTTGAATAAATACCTAGGCGCATGATTGCTGAGGCATACAGTAAGACTGTGTTTACCTCTAAGAAACTGCCAAACTGCCTTCCAAGATGGCGGTGCCGTTTGTATTCCCACCAGCAGCTAGCGGAGTTGCTGTTGCTCCACATCGTCACCAGTGTTTGGTGGTGTCCGTTTTTTGGATGTTAAACACTCTGATAAGTATCTCTCTAATAGTTGTATCAAGCATGCGATTCATTAATCACATGGGATATTAAGTATCTTCTCATCTGTTTATTTGATATCTGTGTATCATCTTTGGTGAGGTGTCCGTTCAGATCTTTTGACCATTTTTTAATCTGGTTGTTTTCTTATTGCTGAACCTAAAGAATTCTGGATATATTTTATACACAAACCCTTTATCACATATAGGTATTGTAAATATTTTCTCCCAGTCCGTGGCTGGTCTTTTTATTTATTTATTTATTTATTTATTTATTTATTTATTTATNGGCTCATGTCATGATCTTGGAGTTTATGAGTTTGAGCCTCGCATTGTGCTCTCAGCACAGAGCCTGCTTCAGATTCTGTGTCTCCCTCTCTCTCTGCCCCTCCCCGGCTCACGCTGTCTCTCTCTCTCTCAGAAATAAATTTTTTAAAAATTTACATTTAATACTTTATTTTTTTAAAGTTTTTATTAATAGATATATATAATTCTATATTGATAGTCTTTTACCATTTAATACTTTATTTTTTTTTTACATTTTTATTAATTTATTTTGAGAGAGAGAGTAGGGGAGGGGCAGAGACAGAGGAACAGAGAGAATCCCAAGCAGGCTCAGCGCTGTCAGCTCGGAACCTCATGTGGGGCTCGAACTCACAAACTGTGAGATCATGACCTGAGCCAAAATCAAGAGTTGGACGCTTAACCGACTCAGCCACCCAGGTGCCCTATCTTTTTATTCTTTTAACAATGTCTTTTTCAGAGCAGAAGATTTTAATGGTAATGAAGTCTAACATCAATATCGTTCTTTCATGGACCATGCTTAAAAAAGCTCATTATTAAATGAAAGGTCATGTAGATTGTCTATCTTCTCTTCTAGACATTTTAGAGTTTTGTGTTTTACATTTAAGTCTGTAATCCCTTTTGAGTCAGTTTTGTGGAAGGTGGAAGGTCAATGTCCAGATTTGTCTTTGCATGTGCGTGCCCTGGTGTTGCACCATTTTTTAAAAGACCACACTGCCTTTGCTCCTTTGTCAGAGATCCGTTGACTATCTCTGCATGTCTATTTCTGGGCTCCCTGCTCTGTTCTAGTGCTCTTAGCTTCTTCTCCGATACCATCCTGGCTTGGTTATTGCTGCTTTCTAGGGAGGGCTGGGGTTGGCTGGTGTCAGACCTGCAACTTTGTCCTTTTTCATTCGTGCTATGTTTAAAATCAGGGAAGGACCATTTGAAAAACTACACTTAAGCCTAACTTTATTTCTATCTGTTTCGAACTCCTGGACCATTTAAATATAAAAGACTAAAAAAATCTAAACAGTGCTGGAATGTATAAAGTAAGAACGTGGAAAGTAAGACAACATTTCATTTTCACACCTCTGCCCTCCTCAGGGAGCTTGGTACAGGCATTGCTTATATATTGCTGTCAAACACATCACCCCAAAAGTTAGTGGCACAAGACAACAATAAACATTTATTATTTCTTGCCTTTTCTGTGGGCCAGGAATTTAGCTATGGCATCGCTGGTGGTTCTGGCTCAAGGTTTCTCACGAGGCTCAGCCAGACGTCAGCAGGGGCGGCAACTGCCTAAAGGCTTGACCGGGGCTGGAGGAGCTGACTGGCAAGTTGGGGCTGGTTGTTGGAGGGAGGCCTCCCTCCCCCTCCATGTTGTCCTTTCCTGAAAGCTGCTTACGTGTCCCCAAGTCATGGGGTGGCCGGCCTCCCTGAGAGCAAACAATCAGAGGGAGCAAGAAAGAGAGCACACGCTCTGTCCTTCACATGATCTGGCTTCCGAAGTCACAGAGCCCTACTTCTGCCACAGTCTCTTTGTAAGAAGGGAGTCACTTTGTCCGGTCCCCTTCAAAGGGAGGGGAATTAGTTTCTACAATTTTGAATGGAGAAGTGTCAAAGAATTTGAAGACACACTTTAAACCACACAGTTAATTTTAAAATCAGAAAAAAATTTTTACGTACACTTAAAGGGGAAATCACATTTCCCCTTTATTTCAGAGACAAAATAAATGTTTTATAAGAATTTAAAAAATACTGAAATATAAAATAAAAGGTGGAAGTTCCCTCCCTTACTCTATTCTCCTGCTCCTGCTCCCCAGAGGGAGATTGCTAAATGTCTTTCCAGTCTGTTTTCAAATGCATGTGCATGGACATAAACACATCCAACATAGTTCTTTGTATAACGTGCTTAAATTCTGTTCTGCTATTCTTCCTCTCGCACTCAATAACATATCATGGACATCATCACTGTAATGTCAGTACATTTAAGATTCCCTTATTCATTTTTGACATTTAAATAATATTCCATATAGCAAAACTAAAATATTTTATATTTAAACATTTGTTTATTGATGGATATTTAGTTTTTTTCTAGTTTGTTGCTATTAGAAGTATTGCTAACATGAATATCCTTGAGCAAAATTTAAAGCTTATTTCTTTTTTTAAAATTTTTAATGTTTATTTATTTTTGAGAGAGAGAGAGAGACAGAGTGCTAGTGGGCAAGAGGCAAAGAGAGAGGGAGACACAGAATCTGAAGCAGGCTTCAGGCTCTGAGCTGTCAGCATAGAGCTCAATGCGGAGCTTGAACTCACAAACTGTGAGATCATGACCTGAGCCAAAGTCGGACGCTTAACTGATTGAGCCACCCAGGTGCCCCTAAAGCTTATTTTTATAGGATCAAGGGTTGTAAATAGAACCGATAGGACAAAGGTCAACATATTTTAAATTTTGATAGGTTCTGGGGCACCTGGGTGGCTCAGTTGGTTCAACATCTGACTTCGGCTCAGGTCATGATCTTGCAGTCTGTGAGTGCAAGCCCTGCATAGGGTTCTGTGCTGATAGCTCAGAGCCTGGAGCCTGCTTTTGATTCTTTGTCTCCCTCCCTCTTGGCCCCTCCTCCACTTGCATTCTATCTTTCTCGCTCTCTAAAATAAATAAATATTAAACATTAAAAAAATTTTTATTAGGTCCTGCCAAACTACCTTCTCATAAAGTTGTTCATTTTGAAATCCCACTGACAGTATGTAAGAGTTATTGATTCCCCATACCCTGAACTATATTGGATATGTTCAATCTTTTAAATCTCTGCCAAGAAATGATGGGCAAAAATTGTACTTCTTTTAAAAAAATTAGTTTTTCTGAAATCATTAATGGGAATTATTTTCTTTATATTTTTATTGCCACTTATATTTAGTTTTCTTTGAATTATTTATAATCTTTCCCTATTCCTTTGTGCTATCTTCCTTTTCAGTGATGTGTAGCTTTTACCTTCACAATTAATTCAAAACAAAGCAAATAACTTGTTTAGCTTTTATCAGTGCTAGACAGTGTTTGTTGTATATGTTGAAAAGTTTTTTCTAATATGTCATTTGTTCTTTTAAAATTAATTTTTATGTGTGATTAAAGTAATGCATATACATAAAGATATCATTTTTGAGCTAAATTGCATACTCTGATTGCTTTCTTGTTTGTATATCTTCTGCTCTCTCCTGAAACTAAGCTTACTCTGTGCGTCAGTTTCCTGGGGCTGTTAACATATCACCGCAAACTGGGTAGCTTAAAACAACAGAGGGAACGCCTGGGCGGCCCAGTCAGTTGAGCAGCTGACTTTGGCTCAGGTCATGATCTCACGGCTCAAAAGGCTCATAAGTTCGAGACCCACATGGGGCTCTGTGCTGATGGCTCAGAGCCTAAAGCCTGTTTCAGATTCTGTCTCCCTCTCTCTCTGCCCCTCCCCTGCTCATGTTCTGTCTCTCTCAAAAATTAAAAAAATTGAAAACAAATAAACAGATATATCAGCTCATGGCTCTGGAAGCCAGAGGTGAGAGAGGGAGGTACTGGAGGGCTGTACTCCCTCCCAAGGCTCTAGAGGAGAACCCTTCCTGGTGTCTTCCAGCGTCTGGTGGCTCCAGGTGTTGCTTGGCTGGTAGCCACACCGCTCCCACCTCAACCTCTCCTCCTCTTGCCTCTCCTCTGTGAGCACCTCAGGAGGACAGCCTTGTCACTGGAAAAAGGTCCAATTTGGATAATCCGGGATGATCCCATCTGTAGATCCTTAACTTAATTACATCTGCAAAGACCTATTTTCCAAATAAGGCCCCATTCACAGGTTTCTAGGGTCAGTATGTGGGCCTTTCTTGTTGGGGCCCACTATCCAATCCACATGCTCTATTTTTTTCATTTGCTTTATCTTCTAGTTTTTTTTTTAAATCATTATTATAAAAATATCCATAGAGCCTTTATTTTTATTTTATTTTTATTGTTTTAATGTTTGTTTATTTTTGAGAGAGAGAGGGAGACAGGGCACAAGCAGGGCAGGGGCAGAGAGAGACACACACACACACACATGCACGCACACATACACACAGAATCTGAAGCAGGCTCCAGGCCCTGAGCTGTCAGCACAGAGCCCGATGCAGGGCTGGAACTCACAAACTATGAGATCATGACCCGAGCTGGAATCATCCAACACTCAAGTCACCCAGGTGCCCCCATTCATTTTATGTATGTATGTATGTATGTATGTATGTATTTTTAAAGTTTATTTGTTTTGAGAGAGAGCATGTACACACATGCACCCATGCGCACAAGACTGGGGAAGGGAGAGGGGCAGAGAGAGAAGGAGAGAGAGAATCCCAAGCAGACTCCTTACTGTCAGCACAGAACCCATCTCAGGACTTGAACTCATGAACCATGAGATCATGACCTAAGCCAAAACCAAGACTTGAGATGCTCAGCCGACTGAGCCACCCAAGTGCCCCCATTCATTTTTAATAAGGAGGCACTGGTCAGTCATTGGAAGGTCTATGTAGAGGAGGTGGTGGTTGTGGCTGGAGGCTTCACTATGGGGTGATGGGTGATGGTTAACACTTTGTTAACAGCACACTAGGCTGTTTCACCCAAGTCTCCCAAATGTCAGTTTCTGTAGGTCTTTCTTCTGGTACAGTTAGTGTCTTCCAGAGAACCTTCCAGTCTCCTTCCTCGGACATGCCTGGTTGCCACAGTGCTGGGAACAGGGCAGAGGTGGGGGTAAGGGACTGGGGGACTCACGGTCAGGCTGCAGACTTCCATTTAGTCTAGTGTCTTTCACCTGGTACATTCTTCCCTGCACTCGAGCCCCTATGTCATACCTCATCCTCCATCTCAAGCCCCTATGTCATGTCTCTCATTTCACCTCCACGCTGCCCATAGAAATGGATCTTACTCATCGCCCCCATTTTCTCATTTCTTGACTCCTTGGCCTGCAAGCAGTCAGCACAGGCCCCTCTTCCTCTCCCAGTCTCCCATCCTGTCTCTTCCAAAACAGCCTCATTGCACAAGGCTCTGTGGAGACACAGCTACAGTACTGTAAAAAGCTAAATAGCACGGCAACTTAATTTAAACAAGGCCCTCTCAACATTTGTTTGGCTTAAAGCTCCTAAAATGCCATTTTGTTGGATTATATTTTCATTTATGTAAGATGTGTGTCATGCCAAAATGATTTTATTGCCACCAAAGTCAGGCAAATATAGATAAAATACATTTTAGAAAATAAAGTGACATGTGGCACATTTTAATTCTATGTTCTGCATTTAAAAATGAAATTATGCTTCTCCAAGCTTAACTTTTTGGTTATCTAGGAAGATGGCTGCTTTGCATGGGTCTGTAGTCGCCTTGGGTCCCCCACCTCACACGCTCTGCTCTGCCCAGGCACTCTGCCGTCCGTGGGAGGGGACTGTTGCTCAGTGCACAGCTTGGGCAGGCACAGGTTCTGCTCATGCTGAGTCTCGCAGGTGGGACCCAGATCTGCCTGTGCCCAGCTATAAGGCCAGCTTGCTATTAGAAGCTATTGAAAGATCAAGGGTTAAGCGTGCCTGACTCTGCCATCTGCTGAAATCGCTGTACCTGAAGTCCCACTAATCTCTTGGTCTTTAAATCCAGAACCTTTGCTCATTTCTCCTTTTTTTTTTTTTTTAAATTTTTAATGTTTTTATTTCTTTTTGAGAGAGAGTCCACGAGTGGGAGAGGACAGAGAGAGAGAGAGGGAGACACAGAATCGGAAGGAGGCTCCGGGCTCTGAGCTGTCAGCACAGAGCCTGATGCAGGGCTCGAACTCATGAGCTGTGAGATCATGACCTGAGCCGAAGTTGGCCACTCAACTGACTGAGCCACTCAGGCGCCCTGCTCATTTCTTATTCTTGACCCCCTTTGCACCGCTGGCCACTATCTCCATCCATTCAGGCTGCTATAACAAAAAGTATCCTCAACCACGTGGCTTATAAACAATGGACGTTTATTTCTCACAGTTCTGGAGGCTGGAAATCCAGGGTCAAGGCACTGGCAGATTTAGTGTTTGGCAAGGACCTGCTTCCTGGTTTGCAGAAGCCTGTCCTCTCCCTGTGTCCTCATGTGAGCAGAGGGCAAGGACACTTTCTGAGGCTTCCTTTATAAGGGGACTAATCCCATTCGAGAAGGCTCCGCCCTCGTGACCTAATCACATCCCAAAGGCCCACCTCCACATACCATAGCACTGGGGATGAGGCTTCCACATATGAATTTAGAGCAGAGGGGACACACACCTTCAGTCTACGGCAACCACCTGTGCTGACTTGAATCAGTCTCTTCCCATTTCTTCTCTGACACAGGGCTGCCTTAGCTCTTTTCTAAGTCGTCTTGTCCTGGACGCAGGCAGGGGACCATGGGTCAGTAGTCCGTGCTGATTTTCTCTGTGCTCTTTTCTTCAGAGAGATCCTTCCAGCACCGCTACCACTGTCATCTGCTTCTTCAACTTTCTTGGATGAAGCTCCCATGTCACCAACTGCCGTTCCATTTCTCCCTGGATGTCTGAGCATCACCACCTTGAATTAAAGACAAGCAAAACTGAAGTCTTGCATTTCTTCCTCTTCCTTTTATTTACCTTCTCCTCCTCAAACCTCTCCCACCAAAACCCCCCAAAAACTCAATAAGCAAATAATTAGCTTACCTCCCAAATGTCTACACCGTTTCCCCAAGCCTGGAGAGCTGGAGTGAACTTTTATTTCTCCGTGTAGCTTAAACCTTCCTATCTATCCTTTTCAACCCAACAGATCTCCCCTTAGAGAGATCTGTTTTAGCAGAAACCATTTCTTATGTGGGGCACTTAGATGATTTCAGATGATTCAGATGACAGATCTGAATCTGTCCTTTCAGGAGCTTCCTTTTGGTTGACTCTACCCTTCTCCTATGGGCAACCAACCCTCCTATACACTGAAGCCAGATTACTTTTCCTAAAACAGTGCTTTGCTTTGCTTGGGTTACTCTCCAGCTTAAACATCTCCAGCAGCCTTCTATTGCCTATAGGACAGAGTCCAAACCTAGTGGGTTTGTATTAACTAAGTCTCACAGGTTAGCCCGAAATTACTTGTTTGGTTGTGTCTCCAACTCTGCACTATCCTGCACCCTCTTCTTCCCAGAAATGTCTCCACTCACTGGGTCATAAACGCATATGAATACAGCCCTGTTCCTACTTCTGGGATTCTCTCTTCCACACTCTGTTTGACGTAGGTGCTCTCTCTTCGATGAAATATTAGGAATTGTACATGAAGAATATGGTCTGAAATCTGGGAGCCTCTAGTGGTCTTGAGCAACGTTACCTGTTCTGAGCCTTGGTTTTCTCATCGGTAAAAGTGAGGATAAAAGTGTTCACAATGCCAGATTGCATTTCTGATTGTCTGGTGGGGCCACCAGGCCCGTGGGGGCTGGTTGGGCCGGGCAGCCCCAGCGGTGTGTCAGGCCCCCAGGGATGTTAACGAGGGCATTGGAGACTCTGGTTCCTCATCTAAAGTTTAAAAAACGTTCTGATGAAATATTTCAACTATACAGGAAATAATAGCAGATTCTCATCTACCCATCCCCCCAAATTTAATGGATGATATTTTGCCAGTTTTGTTTTAGAACTCTCTTAACAATAAAAATGTGTGAAGCATTACAGGTACAATTTAAGTAGTACTTTGCTCCATTCTCTTTTCTCCCCCAGGCGACCACTATCCTGAGTCTGATATTTGTCCCTCCCGTGTATTTTTATTTTTCTAACATATGTAATACCACAGCTGATCTCTATTAATGTTTAGTGTTTGAAAGTTTTGCACACATTTTATCATACTGCGTGGACCCATTCACCTGATAAATATTTATTTTATTTTATTTTTTAAAAATATTTTATTTATTTCTAGGAGAGAGAGAGAGAGAGAGAGAGAGACAGCATGAGTAGGGGAGGGTCAGAGAGAGAGGGAGTCACAGACTGAAACAGGCTCCAGGCTCTGAGCCGGCAGTCTGCACAGAGCCCGACGCGGGGCTCGAACCCACGAACCGCGAGATCATGACCTAAGCGAAAGTCGGACGCTTAACCGACTAAGCCACCCAGGCGCCCCTCACCTGATAAATATTTAAATCACGGGTGATAGAATCATTTTGCAGTTTGCTTTTCTCACCCACCATATTTTTGAGATTTGTTCATGTTAGGCCATGCCTCGCCATTTCTTTCATTTTAACTGCTTACAGCCTTCTGGGAGACCCAGACAAGTAGACAGTGACGAGTCCTGTGACAAGGGTTTTGGGGCGGGGGGAGTCCCAGTTCAGCCTGAGTCAGGGAAGGCTTTCCAGAGCAAATTCCCGCTGAGCTCTGAGTGTTAAAGGAGCACAGGATTTAGCTGGAAGAAGAAGGGAAGGAAGCACATCTTGCAGTTCATGCAAAGATCCAGGAGCCTGCTGTGCTTGAAAAATGAGAGAGCTCCGAGCGGGGCGTGGGACGGGCAGTGCACAGAGCACGTGGGGCCAGCTCCTGAAGGTCCGGGCTGCCACGCTTAGGGCCTGGGCTTTGTCTTGGGGGCAGTGAGAACTGTAACATCAGTTTTACGTTTTAGAAAATTGCTCTGGCCACATTATGGATAAACCATATCAGATAGGGATAGAGGATGGAAGCAGGAAACTTATTTGAGAGGCTGTCTTGGAGATCTGGGAAAGCAATGATGCTCCGGTGCCTCTGGGGATGGGAAAGAGGGGGCAGATTAAAGACAGATGAAATGGTGGGATGGAATGTGGGGATGAGGCAGAGCTGAGGGACCTGGATGACACAAGGCTGGCTGGCTGATGGCTCTGTGCCATTGGGATCTGGGAGGGATCTGGCAGGAATAGATGTGGGGGAGAGGGAGAGATCAGCATAAGAGTTCAAGTGATGTCCAAGTGGAGATGATGAGAAGGCAGCGGTGTGGCCGAGGGCTCCCAGGGCAGTCAGGCCTGGAGATGAAGTCGTGAGCGGGTGGGGGGTGAGGGGGAGCACCAGAATGGTCTGGTGCTTTGGGAGAGAGTGCTGAGTTTGAAGCCAATAGCACCACACTTACTAAGATGGAATTTAATTAACCAGAAGGGGAATTTTTGTTTTTACTTTTCTGTATTCAACAACAACAACAACAACAAAAATCCTCTCTGGTAAAATTCCTGACATACAAAGCAGGTAACCTAAAGATTAATATCCTTTACCCAAGAATAGACCCCAGAATCTCTTCTGGTGACTATTCCCTGGTCCATTCAGGATATAACAAACACCTGAATGTTTTGGCTGCTTCTCTGGAGCTCACAGTCAGCCTGCACTTGGGGTACTGAGGACAAGGCTTGGGGCACTTGGGATGCACCATGCCCGGTATATAGTAGGTATTCAGTAAATATTAGTGCAGGAATGTGCACATTAAGGGAAAGATGGCGATCCTACACTGTGGCCTCTTCTGGCCCAAGCAGGTGCAGATGGCACATCTGTAGATGCCCCCACTCTGGAACATCTTCCCTAGGGCCCCCTTTTCTTCCTGAGATGAAGACAGTGGCCCAGCGACCACCATGACTCTGTAGCATCATCTTCCCAGACACATGTCTTCCTGAGCCTTCCTTGTGGGCTCCTTTCCCCTTGTGGTGGGAGGGCATCTCTACAGAGCTTTGCTGGAAAGGGTTTTCCAAGGCCTGTGAGCAAGGCCTGCCTGGAAGGCCTTGCAGTGCCCCGGGTGGCCTCTGTGTGGAGTCGTGATTCTGGCTGCTTGTTTTCTGGCCTCTGAGGGCCAGGGAGCCTTGTCCCAGGGTAGCTTGCTCAGTCTTTCATCTCTGCGCACAGAGGTACTAGGAGGAAGCACGACTCCTTTTGTAGAATGGCCTATGGTATCCTGGCATTGGGATTTTACTTACACAGCCGTCAAGTAGGTGATGCTGTTCTGAGAGCTTTCACACCCACCATCTCATGAGACCCTCCCAGATGAGGGAGGGTGGGCAGGGTTATTTTCTCCATTTCACAGATGCAGAACGGTGACCCAGATTGGTGAAGTAATTTCCGAGAACCCAAGCCTTGGTACTCAACCCTCCCCGGTCCAGCAGAGAGGAACAGTCTTCTTGGAATAGCTGATGACCCAGCCTCTGACCCCAGCCTCTATTCCTGGGGGTCTCAATGCTGCCTGCACATTAGAAGCACCTGGGAAGCCCCACCCCAGACCAAGTCTGCCAGCACCACAGGGCTGGGCCTATTGGTCTGTATTTTCCAGCTCTCCAGGTGACTCAGCTGTACACCCAGGGTCGAGAACCCTTGTCTGGCCCCCTGTTCATATAGCATCTTCTTTGCTATCTAACACAAGCTCAGTGGAGTAAGAGCCAAACAGTGGTGAGGCCACATGCTGTACTACTCAGACTGGCAGAATCCTGGAGGCAAGACCAAAGAATTCATTACCCTAAGAGTGGGCTCAGGACAGAGACTAGCTCCTCTTTCCTCTGCCTGTCTCCCTTGACTAGCACCCAGCTAAGGGTCCTGCATATCACAAAACCTGCTTATTCGTGTGTATGAATGTATGTGGGAAAATTGTAATGAGTGCCAGCTCCATGTCAGACCCTTTACATATATTATTCTTTAAATCTTAAAAAAATATGTATTTATTTTTGAGAGAGGTAGAGAGGGAGGAGTGCACGTGGGGTAGGAGCAGAGAGAGGGAGATGCAGAATCCGAAGCAGCTGTCTGAGCTGTCAGCACAGAGCCTGATGCAGGGCTCGAACTCACAAACTGTGAGATCATGACCTGAGCCGAAGTCAGACACTCAACTGACTGAGCCACCCATATATTATTCTAATTAAACGTTAAAGCAACCTAGTGATATGGGGGGAGGGGGGGGGCCGTTATTCCTATTTTACAGACAAGAACATTGAAGCCCCGAGAGGTTATACAACTTTCCTGAGATTGGATAGTAAGTGGCTTAGCCAGAATTTGAACCCAGTGCTCCTGACTCTAAAGCACTATTCCGTGATGGTCTGGTATGGCCTTGAATGAGGGTGGTGGAGCCATTCTCCTCTACCAAATCCTTTACTGCTCGCTTCCTCCTTCAGATCAAGGGGGTCCGAGAACGTGTTAGTCTTGGCTGGGCCCACCCATTGCCTGATCAGAGAGAGCTATTATGGGTCAGAGCTTGAAGGGGAAGCAGGGGACGTGGAACAGAGGACTATGAGGCAAGGTGAGGAGTCAGAACAGGTACCGAAGTGGCAAATACATGGTTCCCAAATCCTTCCAGCACTGTGGGAATAGACAAGTTCAGCTGAGCAGGACCCAATTCAGGACAGGATCTGGTGCTCCCCCCTGGGTCCTGGAGAGTGCAAGGGTGAGGCCAGTCTGGGAAGCAGGCTGCTCAGCCCTCAGTCCTCCATATTGTTGGCCTCAGGTAGTCCAACACCAGCAGAGGTTGAGAGGTTCTGCACTTTCTTAAAGACTCCTTGGAAAGTTGTGCTAATTCAGAAAGAAACAGGACCACAGGAACCCTAGTGGGAGCAGCCAACCATCTGCTGGGATCTGTAGCCATGCTAAAAGGGATGGAAGCAGCCCTCTTTTAGATGTCTCCTATCTTCTTTTCCTTTCTTTTCCTTTCTCCCCATCCCTTTCTGACTCCTTTCTCTGCCCCCCACCCCTGCCCCTCAGATCATGGTTTCCTACTCTGAACTTCCCTCTTTCCCTCTAACTCTATTAATGGCTGGATCCAATACTACATTGGGGTTTCTGGCCCAGCCTGGGGTCCTCATTACTGTCCTAATCCCTTTGCAAAACACAGATTTTGCCATGATGGATAGAAGTTAGTTGCTATCCAGTTAAAGACTTGCTCCATTGTAGACTGGTAATGAGCAGGCTTTTGAAGGCTTTTTGCAGACTCGGGTGGTATTGATGATTTAGGCTTGAAAGGTTTATTTATGCACTAGATCAGAGCCCAACAGATATGCCAATTAGCATGGCCAACCTTCCGTTCAGTGTGACAAGACGTGTTCTTGGGACCAGAGAGTGGACCTGAATCCAGAAGCCCTTGCTTGTGCTCAGGGAGAGATGAAGCTCAGGAGATGGGGCTGGGGCCACATGATCCACGGGCCAGTCCCCTACCCAAACCCTCCGTAGCCTTGTTCATCATGATGTTATCTTAGAGACTCTGCTGGTGGGAGCAGTGGGGGAGTGCAGAGAGGTGGCTTCACTGGGGGCTCTAGAGGAGTCCAAGGTGCCCAGCACTGCCCCCACACCAAGGGGCCTGTCACACTGGTGCCCCTGGAGACAGACAGACACATCAATCCCCTTTTGTCACCAACTCCAGAACAGGGCTTTACATCAGCAGGTGCTCAGTCTGTTTGCTGAGTTGAATGAATGAAGAATGAATCAGATAGACTGAGGGTACAAGGAAAGGCTCTGGAATGTAACTGGAGGTGTGGAAAGCCCTGGCCCCTTCATCTCTTATCTGCAGTCACCTAGGAGACGGATACTCCCCAGGCCTCCCTTGTGAGAGGCGCCGACCTTCCTGTTTTGGCAGCAGTTCCCAGGTATTCTGTCTGCACAGGCTGCAGCTGGCAAGAGAAACCACAATGCCTGTGTGGAGGGCCCGGCCCAGGGTGGGGTCAGGTTGCCAGTTCAGTCAGACCGTCTTGGGAAGGAGGAAGGAAGGAAGGGTTGCAGCTGAGAAGAAGCTGGCTTTGAAAGTTTTCCTCCTGGATTTTTTGTTTGCAAGGAGTGGGGATGCTTGGAGAGGCATTAAATACTTGACAAAAGAGTGTAGATGAATCACGGGTAAAATCAGAGTGCAGATCTCACCTGCAGCAGGTCAGCCCGGATGGTTTTGTCTGGGAATGTCTGTGTGCTGGAAGGACGCCATGGGCTCTGTTAATAACAGCTCTATATCCCGTAGGAAAAAAAATTTTTTTGAGAAAGCACATGTGCTTCATATTATGCATATCCACTGAGCATGTGTGTCCATATGGCTGGGACAGGAGTCTCCTGACCCGTTCTTTCCGACTGTGCAGGTTTGAGAGAAAGACCAGGGATCTGGCAATGTTGGCTAGAAATTCCTGTAGGTCAGCTGGAATCCGGCTGGGGATTTGCTGATGTGAAGCATGCATGGACAGTCAAATGCACAACAAAGGAGTCAAAGAGCAAAGCCAACCTGATCTTGAACAAAATCGTCCTTTGCTCCTGAACCACACACCGCGCAAGGCAAACGAAGGCATAGGGGAATATGGATTCCTATTTGTTAAAAAATAAACAATTGTTTCTCATTAGGCTTTTCCAGTTACAGCACATAGGATTGTGGTGACCTCATTTTTGACCAATGGCCAATGCATTCAACTGTCTGGTGGAATAATCTATTAACTGGACACCTGCCAATTGTCTGCAATAGGAACTAGTTTAGACGTATGTTTTAAAAAGTGATAACATTGTTATGGGCTCTGCCTAGACAGGGGATGGAAGCCCAAGCAGGTCAGCACTGCAGTCAGTTTCGGATGATGGGCTGTGTTTTCAGAATCTTCACTGTCCTGACTGCCCTCCCTTTCCCCCTGCACTAATTATATGGTATTGAATGGCAAACTGACATGTGCCTACATTCCCCAAACTTCAGTATGTTGAATCTGGGTAATGTGCCTGATCCTGGGGGTGAGGAATCTTAGGCACAGAGAGGTTGAGTGACCTTTGCTGGGTCACACAGAGCCACAGTTGCAAGCCAGTTCTCCCAGCACCGCATCGGTGTTGTTTGCCCTGTATCCCATTGAAGCCCCGAGGCCCAAGTGTGACTTGTGTTTGTAGCAAAGTGGTTGCTCACAGCTGTGTGCTGGCTCTGTTGCGGGGAGGGCCATTATGATGCTGGTTGGTGAAGGAGGCAGCTGTGCTGTTCGGCAGCCCACCTGCAAGCCACGTTTGCCATTTTTAAGGAACCATGTCTCAGTCCGGAGTGTGAAAAGGCTTGGATGATTTGTTGCAAACACCACCTGCTTCATCCCAACCTGCATCTTCAAGCAGCCTCTGACTGGAAGATAGTGGTAGTTGTGAACACCAGGAGGCCATGAGGAGAAGGGCTGACAACAGCGAGTCCCCACACTTGTGGACGTTTTGATGGAAATAACTTCTTTTGTAGAAAGATAGTTGCCGTGCATAGTAAGACAGTTGCTTATGTATATAATAGTAATAAAATTGAGCACTTAGTACGTGTCAGACATTGTTTCATGTGCTGTAAGTGTGTTAATTCATTTACTTGTTACAGTGAGAGGTAGGTACTATGAATAGTCCCATTTTACAAATGGGGAAACTGAGGCTGTGCATGGTAAGTACCTGCTGAAGGTTGCCTTGTTGGTAGAGGTAAGAAGCAAACCCAGATAGTCAATGCGGAGCCCAGGGTCTCAATCCCTACATTTTATGCCTCCTAAGACTCATGACTCTAAACTTAGGCCTGTAGTCAGAGATGGGGGACATCTGGTTCTTTACTTAATTTCATCTGGTCTTCACACCACTTTTTAAGAGGTAATATAATTTTTACCTGACACTGTGAAAATGCAAAAAGGAGATTCTCAAAGTTTTGACAGAAGGCATACCCACATCTCACAAAATGAGTGTATTACTTTATAAACAGTTATATGATTTTCTCTGTAAAATGCAGTGCATCACTTTGCAGAGAAAAAATGTGGAAGGGGAGATCTCTAAACAGGAGGGAAAACGTTAATGCTTCCAATATTTATATTATGCTTACTTTCTTAAGTTATCTTATTCTAAAACATATTGTGTGTGGATGAGCATATATAAAACATCCATGCTGGAAAGAACAGCAGAATGTCATCTAGTGCCCAGGTTAGGAAATAGAAAGTGCTAGTCTCACAATAGCTCTCTGTGCTCCCTGCCAGAGCCATCTCCTTCCTTCCTCACCAGAAATAATCACTATCTGACTTTTGGTTATTCAGGTCCCTGCCTTTCCCAGGGTTGTAATATGTGTCAGATACTAAATATCCAGAGGGATGTGTTAGAGGACAGAACTGCTCTCTGTTTTTATGTCTGAGTTCCTCATTGACATCCTTAGCCCTCAACAGTCAGTCAAAAAAGAACAGTTCCCATGGGCTGAGGAGTAGGCTGAATAGGGGAGAGCAGCAACTTCATGGTCAAGTTCATGGTCAAGATGAACCAAGCACATGAGATTCTGAGATAGATTCAGGCCAGTGTTCTAACCTCAGACTAAAAACTAGTTATGGGGGCTCCAGAGACCTTGGTGATGAGGGCCCTCAGCACATCCTTGATCCCATTGCTCCAGTCTGGGAGGTCACCCCACACTCATGTGCAAACCTGTCCACCTGGGATCTCTAGCCACCCTTTATCTCCCCTCTCTGTTGGATCTCCTGTTTCTGAATCCTATGTCATTCTGATTTGCTCTCTCTCATCTTTTTTTTTTCTTAATGTTAATTTTGTTTTTGAGACACAGAGAGAGGGACAGAGTGCAAGCCGGGGAGGGGCAGAGAGAGAGGAGACACAGAATCCAAAGCAGGCTCCAGGCTCCAGGCTCCAAGCTGTCAGCATGGACCGCAGGGTCATGACCTGAGCCAAAGTTGGATGCTTCACCGACTGGGCCATCCAGGCGCCTCTGCTCTCTCATCTTGATGGAGTGCATCCTCCAGTACCTTCCTGAGAAAGAAATCATGGGAGATAAGTTGTTTGAGATGTTTTGTGTCTGAAAATTCTTTTTTCTGTGCTCACATTCGACTTATAGTTTGGCTGGATATCAAATTCTAGGTTGGAAACTATTTTCTTTTAAATCTCCTTTTGCTTGACTCCTGGCTTCTAGTATTGCTGTTGAGCAGTCCATTCTGATTTATAGTCTTTTACATGTAACTATAAACTAGTAGGAAGTTCTTTTTGTCCCCAGTTTTCTGAAATTTCAAAATGATACACTAACATGAGGCTGTCTTTATATTATGCTGGGCACTGGGTGGGCCCTTTCTGGTCTGGTAATGTATCTTTCAGTTTTGAGAAATCATTGTGAATTATTTCAATGGTGATACTTTTCTACACTTTCTGTACTCTATTTCTGGTACTTTTACTATTTGGATATTGGATTTTATTTATTACCTATTTTTATCTTCACTTTCTGAGAGATTCCCTTAACTCAGTCTTGTATTCCTTTAGTCAATTTTCTTATTTTGCTAAACTGTTTTAATAATCAAGACCTTTTTCTTAGTTTTTAATTGTTACATTTTGTTTTATTGTTTAAATAACATCCTTTTTTCCCCCCTTTGGTTTGCTTCAGGGGTGCAATACTTTCTCATAGCCCTCAGAGAATTTGTTGATATATGTTTCAAAGTTTTCTTATCTTTGCAAGGTTTTTATTTCCTCTAAGCTGCCCTTTTTCCTTTTGTTTGGGTCTTTATCTCCCTATCAGAGGGATTTATCAGATTTCTGGTCTTCTTGACTTTCTGTTCCAGAGTGAGAGGATACAAGGCTAATTGGAAGTCTGAACTCACAGCTGGGTCTGCTCAGTTTTAAGCTGGGTAAGACAGTCTGGGTGCACTAGCTATTGGGGACCCTCTCCCAGGATCATCTTTTCAGGTGCTTCATGAATTGTTTCACTTTCTCCAAAGAGGCATCTTCCAGTCTGCCTGAAGGATGAGTCAGGCCACGCTTGTGAGAGCTGATTTGGGGGAAAGGGATGGGGACCCCTGCTCAGTATTCAGCAAACATGGGCTCCATTTTCCTCAGCTGGGCCTGGCACTCCAGTCAAAGTCCTTGGTTTACCGTGTCTAGAGAATAAACTGCAGACTTCTGTTGGCCTGAGAGCACCAGGTGCCTGTTAGCTCACGTGACTTCCCAGAGCCCTCTTCCTGGTCTCCCAGGGCCAGACACTGGTGCTGCCCACCTGAGACTTTGGAGAATTTTGTGGGTTAAATCAGGTTGGTTTTCAGCTTCCCTCTGCTGACTTGAGATTCCATTTTCTCAGGTCTGATCTCAGGACCACTGGACCCACCCAGTATGTCCTAGCTTCCAAAATGTTGTTGCCATTTTCCCTATACTTAGGGATTTAGATGCTAAAAACAAAACAAAACAAAGCAAAACCACCCTCTTTAATGTATATTAGTGGGATTTGGGGAAGAAACAAAATTAGATACATATATTCAGTCTGCCATCTTACCCCAGAGGTCTGGTGTTAATATTTTTAAATGACAAACTGACCATGTTTAAGCATTTTTTTTTAATTAGAGTTTTTTTTCTCTAGGGAAAAGAGATTATCTCTCTTGCTTTGGCAGCCTCTGATGTCTTGTCCTTAGGACTATAATCGCTGTATGGATTGTACCTCTGATTTGGGGAGCCACTTGTGAAAACCTTAATAATGCTTCTTAAATATAAGGCTTCTGAGTGTTAATGGAGTTGCTTGGGACGATACTGTAGAAGAGATATGAAGAAGGCACTTTTCTCTTGGAGGAGTGCCACAATGTGATTTGTGACCTAGGGTCACAATAAATACTTGTGACTACTTGTTATCCCCATGTTATCCCCAGTACATGTGACCTTAGGTGGTGGTACTTCATCATCCCAGTCAGCAACTGTGAATTAGCATCGTGGGGACCCTCCCAAGTGACTGTGCCTGTACAGGCTTTCCTCCCCCACTTTTGAGAGTTTGTAGCCTACAGGGAAACAAGTGTTAGGTATTGCTCTGAGGAAAGCAGGACTCTGTGCTTGAAATATGTGGGAATAATGTCTAAGGAAAAAGCTTCAGTTGTCTAAAGAGGGTTCTATAATGGGCATCAGGGCTCACTAGGACTGAAAATAAACAGAGATATAGTTTACTTAGAAAGGAAACCTTAGCTTGGGGCACCTGGGTGGCTCAGTCGGTTAAGTGTCTGACTTCGGCTCAGGACATGATCTCATGGTTCGTGGGTTCGAGCCCTGCGTTGGGCTCTGTGCTGACAGCTCAGAGCCTGGAGCCTGCTTCAGATTCTGTGTCTCCCTCTCTCTCTCCCCCTCCCCTACTCTCTCTCACGCACTCGCTCTTTCTCTGTCTCTCAAAAATAAATAAACATTAAAAAAAAAAAAAGAAATGAAACCTTAGCTTGAAATGGGAAAATGAATTTATTCCTGAAAAGATTTTTCACTGTTCATTTTAAAGTTATGTCTTGCTGACGCCTTGTCTTCCCTGACTCCTTTATTACCGCTTTGTTCTTCCTTTGCCCTTTGTCTCTTTATCTCTGTGTCTCCCACTGCAGCTTTATTTCCCTCTCTGTATTCTATTCTCTGTAATCAATTAATCAAAACCCTTTTCTGAACAATTGCAGACCCAATGCTAAAAGTTTAGTTTATATGCAGGGATAAGGTGCTGTCTCTCCCCTAACCAAATAAGCCCCAGATGTGGGGTACTTGTTACAAAGGAAAACACACTGGTGGGGGCGGGGGGGCGGCAGGTGGAAGATCTTTCCCTTGGAGTGTCAGAGAGTTCTTCAAAGAGAAGGTGGATTGACTGGACTCTGAAGCTTACTCAGCAGTTCACCTGGTGGTCAACTGGGCAGGGTGATCTCAAGGAAAGGGAACAATATATGTGAAGAAATGGACATGAGAAATGCATAAAAAGTTTCAGAAAGTGCAGGAAGTTAGGTGTGCTGGAGTTTAGGGTGCTAGGGCCAGGGGGCACAGGGTGGTAGCTAAAAGGAAATAAGGCTCCTCAGGTTCAAGGAAGAGCTATGTCCTGAGGAGACAGAGGGAAGCTCAGGAGACTCAGGGCCGCTGTGTAGGCCCTGTGAATCCCAGTGCTCCAGAGATCTGCCGTGGTGAGAAATAGAACATTAGCTGGTCTCTCGGTTGAGATTACAGTGGGAGCTGACACCTGCTGTCCCTGTTCTCTCAGGGTCTCCCCCTACATTCTTGCCGAGACAAACACCTGGTTGGAATCTCCTGGACGGTGGACTCCTTCAGGACCAGGCTGTGCAGTCACCTTTGGCTCAGATTCCCATCTCTGGTTCAGAGGTGTATCCAGGAAATCAGGGCCATAGGGTCCAAGGACATCCTGGGGCAGAAATAAATTCTCATGACTCATTTTCTCAAAAGACATAAGCATGACAGGTATCAAGGGTGTCCTGGATTGTCCAGTACAGTGGCCAGTTTTATCCATGGGCTGAGAGGAGCTTGCCAATTTAAAAACTGTGACTTAAACAACAGAAATCAATTTACTCACAGTTCTAGGGGCTAGAAGTCCAACATTCAGGTTCCAGCTAATTTGGTTCCTGACGAAGAATATCTTCCCGGCTTGTAGACCATCACTTTCTCTCCATATCCTCACATGGCCTTTCCCCATTGTGCCTGTGTGTGTGTGTGTGTGTGTGTGTGTGTGTGTTTGCTCATGCGCGCACACACACGTGCGGGATTGGGAGAGGATTGGGAGAGAGGAAGAGAGAGAGGTAGGGAGTTGGGGAAAGAGTGTATCCACTCACTAGCTCGCTGATGTCTCTTCCGATAAGGACACTAATGCTATCTGATCAGTGTCCCACGCTTAACACCTTATTAGCCCCAATTACTTCCTTAGAGGCTCCAGCTCCAAATACAGCCATTCTAGGGCTTCAACACATGGATTTGGGGCGTCAGGTGGGGATGCCAACATTTAGTCTATAACAGGTAGTATATACTAATTATAATGCCAATTTATTTTTATTAAGAATAAATTTAATTTTAAAGTACAAAGTATAAAGTTTATTTCCTTATAGCCTTGTTTCTATCCCTCTTTTTCTTACATAATTGGGCTCACACCATATATAGTATTTTTAAAGTTAAAATTAATGTAGCAACATTCAGAAGTCCCAGATGGAATGTGATATCAACATAGGCTTGATGGCATGTCTTATCTTGAGGATTTTCTTAGTCCTTCTAGTTAGCAAAGCAAACAGATAAACAAACAAAATAACAAGGAATAACTTTAGAACTCTGCAGGAGGTTTAAAGATACAGAAATCATAAACACGGAACGAGGTCAGTGGGTTTTTCCTTTGAGTAGGGAAGTGGCAGCCTCCCAGTGGCTCTTGGAGAGCCCTGCCTGGGGTTAGCGTGGGTGCAGAGAGAGAGAGCCTGAAGGCAGGGGGCTGCGGCCACAAGCCAGGAGCCGTGGGATAGAGAGGAAGACCAGATGCAATTTGGGAAAACAGTTTTGTGATCTCAATTCTCTTGTTTCTAAATACCACTTTATTGTTTCCATCCCCTCCCTCTGCACCCCACCCCCCACTCTGTCTACATTCCATCACTACCACCGCCATCAGGAACATACACTCCTAAACACAAGCAAATAAGATTTATTTTAACCAAGAGAGCCATGATCTTTTCTTCCTTGTCAGTCTGTGATCCAAAATAATAAGCAAAGTTCCCAAGATCCTGCCATAAGTATTTGCTTTACCCCACACCACTGGCTGTGTGAACGCACACACACATGAAAGCCACCCAGCGAATGCACTGCTAACCTGCATGTAGAAAGTACTCAGCCACAGTGCCCAGTGCATGAGCCCACACGCTTCACTTTCTCCCATGAGCGTTGACCGGCCCCATGCATGATTCAGTGACTGAACTGAACTCATTTGCGCAGTTTCATGTGCGTGGTATTTTTAGTCTCTCTCACACACATCCTCTCCTGGTGGATGGTAGCCTCCCTAATCAGGCACCAGGAGAGAAACCTGGGTGGTGCTGGGGTCTCTGCTTGCCCCCAGTCCCACATTAGTGCTCCGGCTGGCTATAATTTGCATGTGCAAATAAGGTCTGCCTCAAGAGTCTGCAGCCCCAAATAGTCTCTTTCACCCTGAACACTGGGTCTAGAGATGTGAAGGGAAAAACTTCCTGGGCTACTCCAACAACTGATGTTACTTTTCTGAAAAAGTGAAAATATTAGATTATGAAGTTATTTTTTTTTTTTTTTGCAAGAGAAAACCTAATGATAGAGTGGTTCTCAAACTGTTACCCCACTCTTACTACTTCCAAACTTATTTCTAATAGGCCATCAGATTTTAATGTCACGTGTCTATATCAGTTGGTACATTAGAGATCCTGTACCCTTGCCTGACTTTATTTACCAAGTGGCCGAGAAACAATACTTTTGGAAGCACTCAGTATATTTCTGCTTGTAAGTGGAGAAAAAAAAAGTGAAATAATTTATTAAGGGGGAAAAAGTAGTGGGTCAAACCACTTGCTACAGATTTCTTGAATATAAGATCTGAAGAGAGCAGTGACCAAGGACGATAATAGTAGCTAATGTTTATCGAGCACTCCCTACCTGCCAGGCACCGTGCCAGGCCTCTTCCATCTCACTTCATCCTTATATAGTACCTGTGGGGTCAGTGTGCTGTTATTGTCCTTGCCGTAAAGGTGAGAAAACTGAGAGGTTCAGAGAGGTCGTCTTGCTCCCGATCACACAGCTAGTAAGCCATGAAGCCAGAGTCTGACCTCAGGGTCCATGTCCTTCTTCTTCTTCTTCTTTTTTTTTAAATGTTTATTTATTTTTGAGACAGAGAGACAGAGCTTGAGGTGAAAAGGGGCAGAGAGAGAGGGAGACACAGAATCAGAAGCAGGCCCCAGGCTCTGAGCTGTCGGCACAGAGCCCGATGTAGGGCTCGAACCCATGACCCATGAGATCATGACCGGAGCCGAAGTCAGACGCTTAACCAACTGAGCCACAGGCGCCCCGTACATGTCCTTCTTAACCCTCAAGCTCCTGTGGCTCCTAGCCATGCTGTTGGTTGATTTGTTAAATAAGCAGCACACTCTCAGCGTGATGTTTAAAATGCATCTGAGAAGTTGCTCTGTAGTCAAATGGAAGGGGGTCTATGGTTGCTTACAAGCTAAGTGACGGTAGGCGAGTCACTGAAACCGTCTGAGTTTGCTTATCTGAAAAATGGAAATAAATGCCCCCCTGGAAGGGCATTTCTTAAGAATTAGAAATAATATTATATGTCAATAGTGGCTGTGTTTTTCTTTGAGCTTATGTACATGTATATATGGGGGGGAGGCAGTTCTCTCCCCACCCACCTCCCTGCTGCTTTCAAGAAAATGAGCACTTCCTGAATATTATGGAGAGCAACATTTTGGTTTTATTATTTCGATGATGATTTCTTCTGTTAAACTTCTTCCTGCTCTTCAAAAACTGACAGAAAATGCTGGATTTCTTAAGGTACAACACCTTAAAATCCTTCTGGCAAAAAATCATTAGAAACATTCAAAAGTAAATAAAATAGTAAATCCAAGCAGAAAATCGATAATTGCTGTTCTATTAAAGACCATTTTATTTACTTATTAAAAAAAATTTTTTTTTAATATTTTTATTTTATTTCTGTGAAAGAGAGACGGCATGAGCAGGGGAGGGTCAGAGAGAGAGGGAGACACAGAATCTGAAACAGGCCCCAGGCTCTGAGCTAGCTGTTAGCACAGAGCCTGACACATGGCTCGAACCCACGAACCATGAGCTCATGACCTGAGCCGAAGTCTGACCCTCAACTGACTGACCCACCCAGACGCCCCAAGAACTTTTTAAATTAAACATGCCAGATGTGATCATTATAAGAATAGTTCTCTGAGGAGTGCCTGGGTGGCTCAGTCGGTTAAGCGTCCGACTTTGGCTCAGGTCATGATCTCGCGGTTCATGGGTTCGTTTGCTGTGTTGGACTCTGTGCTGACAGCTCAGAGTCTGGAGCCTGCTTCAGATTCTGTGTCTCCCTCTCTCTCTCTGCTCCTCTCCTGCTTGGGCTCTGTCTCTCTCTCTCTTAAAAAAATAAACATTAAAAAAAAAAAGAAAAGAAAAGAATAGCTCTCTGTATGGTGCAGTCTTAAGTTCCTAACGTCATAAAGGAACTTCAGTTATGGCCTAAAATAAAAAATAGCAACCAAACAAACCCTATCAATTTTTCTGTTTTTCTCAAAGTTCTATTTGAAGTCAGAGGGAAATGACTTTTTGCTTTCTTGCACCGCGGTGACTCAGGTGGAAGCCATTTTTCAGACCTTTAAATGTGCTCACAGAGTGTTGGGAAGGGGGCACTGCAAGCGCCGGTTCCAGTGCTGGCCTCGTCACGCCCTCGCTCTGTGAACTTGGGCAAGTCACCTGTCTCCTCATCTGGAAAAAAGAGAATAATGATTCCCACCTCACAGATTGCTTTAGGGTTGAATGAGGCGATAGATCTTATTTTCTCAATTTTAAAACACCATCAGTTTTAAGACACGCTAAAGTTTCAGGTGGAAAACACCATCACCTTCAGTCTCCATGTTGATTGTAAGACATCCAAGTTTCAGGAAATCAAAATGGCAAAAAAGAATCAGAGTCAAATTGAGGAAATGCAGAAGGAAGGAGTGCCTGGCCATTAAGGGGGATTCTAGGCAAGCTCAAGGCTGTCTCAGTGTCACAAATGTCCTCATGTCCTCTCCGAGGGTGGAGGAGATGCACCGAGTTGTGCAGGGACCTCCCTGTCCCTGCCGCCCCGTCCAGCAGTCTGAAATGGGGTTGCCTTTTCAGCATTTCTCTTGATGCCTCCCCGCAACCCCCAATCAGATGCCAAGCCCGGTGTGGGTCAGCTCGGGCACATGATGGTTTCCTTCCTGTGCGGAAGTTCCACCTAGTAAAGATCAGAGACTACTTCGGCATTCTCTTCTGCACCGAAGAGGATATTCTCTCCCTGTATGAGTTTCTTGGACACTGACCTAGTGCCTGCCAGCCATTTTCATGCCACTGCACAGCCAGAAAATGATAACATTTGTATAGTACTCCGGAGTAAGGGAGGGAAAGTCAGGCCAAGAGGCCAAAAGCTTCACCATCTGGAACCCATTCTGGGCATTCAACGTGGCCCACCTCCTCTAGTTGTCTTCCACCACGAAAAAGAAGGTGGAAGGGGAGGAGGAAATGAAAAAGAGGCAAGAAGGAAACCCTGGTAATGTTCACTGTTTTTTTGCTGGAGAATTTTGAGGGCATTTTAGTTTTTCAAAGCATTTTTACAATAATCGTCTTGTGTATGATCTGGTATCTTGATCAACATACCCTTGGGCCTATGGATATCATAAACAAACAAGTGTCCATACCCGTATGTGTGTCAGAACAACTAGGGAATCTTGTTACTGGTAGAACCGTATATTTCCTAGGGCGCCTGAGTGGCTCAGTCAGTTGAGCATCCAACTTCAGCTCAGGTCATGATCTCGCAGTCTGTGTGTTCAAGCCGTACGCTGGGCTCTGCGCTGACAGCTCGGAGCCTAGAGCCTGCTTCCGATTCTGTGTCTCCCTCTCTCTCTGCCCCTCTCCCGCTTGTGCTCTGTCTCTCTCTGCCTCTCAAAAATAAATAAACGGTAAAAAAATAATTTTTAATAAATGTATATTTCCTGGTAGCCTGAGGCCTGGAAATCTGACTTGTAAGAAGTGTACTCCAGATGATTCTGTGCCAGCAGATCTAGGAGCCACTGCCCTAAGGCGCTTGGAGAGTTTCCCCTGGCACTACACTTTTTATGTCCTGCCTTGTTCATATCCCTTCCTACCCTGCAAAGGTAGCCTGTCTGATGCAGTGGTCCAGACCTAGTCACAGTGTAAGTTCCCTTGCATGTGTGCTTAGTCCTGCCCTGGCATATGGGGACACTACAATGAGCAGGGACTCTGCTTATCTGCTGCCCCATCCTCCCGGGCTTGCAGTTTTTTACAAGAACAGTTTGTCAGTTTGGTTTGGGGACTGCTTGCATCAGAATTGCCTGGGAGGGGCGCCTGGGTGGCTTAGTCGGTTAAGCGTCTAAGATTCGCTTAGGTCATGATCTTGCGGTTCGTGGGTTCAGGCCCCGCGTCGGGCTCTGTGCTGACTGCCAGCTCAGAGCCTGGAGCCTGTTTCAGAGTCTGTGACTCCCTCTCTCTCTGACCCTCCCCTGCTCACGCTGTCTCTCTCTCTCTCCTAGAAATAACAAAGACATTAAAAAAAAAAAAAGAATTGCCTGGGAGCTCATTAGAAAAACAGTCTAAATCCGACTCTCAAATTTTGAACTAATAATCTGCATTTTAAATCAGCACAAGGGTTATTTTGAATGCACATTCAGATTTGGCACCTACTGCCCGTGGGTAACTTAATAATCCCATTGATCTCTAAAGGGTTAATTTCCAGGTAAATAAAGAGATTGTTACCTCCATCAAAGGCGGACCTTTTAGCCATCCAGACACACAGCTAGCCCCTTCATGTGACCAGCCTTGCTTCTAGTACCATTATTGGAGGTGGTAACCAGGGAAGGATGTTAAGGTCCAAGAAGCCAATGGTATTCTTAAAAGCTTGATATGATGGCTTGAATTCTCATAAGATTCAACACATCCTGCCCTTGTTTGAGTTTAATCTGGCAGTTGGGATATTTCCTCTCTTGCCGTTATGGGTCTCCTAATCAACGTGGAACTTATAGAAGCAGTTATAACTTAGGGTCCACAAGCCACTGAAATTGCATGCAAAATCTTATGTAAAAAAAGTGTATTTTTCTAGGAGAGGATCCAGAACTATTGCCAGATTCTTAAAGCCATGTTTAGCAGAAAGGGGAAAGATTAAGGATTCAAACAGAGGAATTTTTAAAGATTAGAACTTTTGGAGAATTGTAAACAAAGGTTCTTCTCCTGGTAAGGATTTCTGAACTTGAACACTCCCAGCCAACAACAAACTGTGACCTCCAGCATTTCTCACAACTTACCTGGTTTCTCTTCTCTTTCCTTCCTGCCTCATTCCTTCCTTTAGGCGTGTACCCCTCTGGTTTTCTTCCCCAGTGTTCTTTCTTCTCTCTTGTACTCTCTGCCCTGTCTGGATTTTGTGCCATCCCTCCTCCCATCCATTCCTTCTTTCCTTCTCTCCCTTGCTGCCCTGATTAGGAAGAGACCATGCTCTTTTATTTGTTCTACCTATAGAATAACATTTCATGTTGGCGGTTCTTGTTTTTAAAATTAGATGAATTGGTCATTTAAGATTTCTCTGGGAGAGGGAGAAAGTTATACGTTAGGTACCCGAATTCCTGGCTTTTTAGATTCGACCTTTGGTATAGTGAAGGTTTTCTGTGGGCGGAGGTACTCACTCATCCTTGGCTGGAGGACAGCAGAAGCAGGCATGCCCCAGGCCTTCCTCTTGTTCTGAGCTGAAAAGTGACTGACCAGAATCCCCTGCACCCCTGCCCGGCTCCTGCTAGCTTGGATTGTTTTCATTTGCTGGCTTTGACTGTGGAAGGCAGAGAAGCAACCATTAGCCTGAGGAGGCCACAGGGACACAGTCAAGGCTGCAGAAGGAAGTGAGAGCTAACAGAGTCCAGCTCTACCCCTGTGTCTGCTCCGGCTCTGTGAGCAGGAGGGGGTTTGGCCTGCTGGGCTCCCTGGCCAGCATTCAACATGAAACCACTGGCTTGGGAGGGCCCTTTCACACTGCCGGGCCTGCCTGCCTCTGCCCTGAACAGCTGGCAGTTCCAAAGAAGTGGAGGGTGACACCCTGAGGGATGGGCTGTCCTGGCTGTGCCCCCAGCTCCTCTCCTTGCGCACGGAAGGTGTCCTCTGGCTGTGGGGGTGGGCAGAATACCCTCCTCGGTTCTGTAGAAGGGCTAATAATGGCACTTCCTGGCTCAGGCATTTTGGGGGCACCCACTGGATTGCGGTGGGTCTGTGAGAGACATAAAGTCAGGGAGACATGTCCTCACATCACTCACACTCGGGTGGGGAATGAGGCGACCACCTATACAAACGCAGAGCCAGGCAGACGGTCCCAGGCCGAGGGGAGGTGGTGTGGCGAGGACCAGCTGAGAGCCGGGCTCTGTGGCCTGGGCCTGGGGAGCCTCTGGATGTTGGCTGGAGGGGAGTGTGGGGTTTGCCCCGGGAGCAGCTGGCAGGAAGGCGCTGCCTGCTGGGGGCTGGCAGTAGATGAAGCCCTCAATCAGACATCTGAAGGTGACATATGGGACCCTGTGCGAGCCTCCCTTCTACCCTCACTCCGGCCCCGGTGAGGCCAGTGCTAGAAGTTGCCAAACTTGTGGCAGAAGTGGCCCCAGGACTGCTTACATCTAACTTATTTGTCACTCCAGTCACAGACCTTAATGCTCACTGGGGGCTGGGCCATGCGTGTTCATCTTTAGAGACTGTTTCTGAAGAAATAGTGAGCCCTCTGCCACAGCGTTGGCCCAACCCCAGCACACAGGTGCTCGGGCCAGCACCGGGCAATGCAGCAGACCCTGGCATTCCTCCTGAGGGGTTGCACCTGCCAGTGAATTTCTAGGCCCTGCAGAGGGTGGACAAGTGGCTGTAACTGCTGGCCCAGTTTGAAACACCGCATCATACTTAAAACAGTAGTCAGAGCTGTGGTTTCAAATCAGACCCAGTGTTCAGAGTCCAGCTAGCCTGTAACTTGTGGCATGGACTTTCTGACTGTGTGCCTCATTTCTGAAGAGCAGGTCATAATGCCTACCTTGCTGGATTGTCAAAGCATAAAATACGATAACGACACGTGTCGTCGCTGGCACAAAGTGGTAAGAGGCGTGGTGTGGTAGCTGGCACCAAGGGGGTGCTCGATAGATTATCAATATCACTGTTTCTCCTGGAAGCATAGGTCCCTGGGGGTCCCTGGCTCATATTCCAAGACTTCAAGCTCCTCCAACTTCAAGATCCGGGGATCTTGTCAAAATGAAGATTCTGCTTCTGCAAGTGTGGGAGTGAGGAGGGGAGAGGAGAGAGCTGAGATTCTGCGTTTGTAAACGGCTCCCAAATGGTGCTGCCGGCACCAACTGAGTCCTGCCTAGAGGAGTGTCCTCTCTCCTCCTTTGTCTTTGCTCTCTGCCTTCTGGTGCCTCCTCTGCCCTGCAGGTCAGCCGGTCATCAGAACACTTCCTGGGCTCTACTGAAAAAACTCTCAGGCAACAGGTGTGAGCTGGGACCGGCCCCGGGCAGGATATATGGTTGCCCCTTACCATGGAGCACCCCCAGTTATTGCATCCATCTGGGGATGAAGAGAGGATCCTGAGAGAGGAGGGAATTTGTCCCTGACTTTGAGGGACTCCTAATCTGTTGGGGGGACTGTACACACACCCCTTGCTGTCCACAAGCACCCTGCAGAAAGGTGTGCAAAGGCTTGCAAAGAAACAAGGCGGTAAGGCGCCCTGCCCTGCTTGCCCTTTTCAGAGCCAGAAGGCTGAGGGGCTGAGAGGAGAACATCCTTGGCAGCCACCCTGGAGGGAGGCATGTGCACAGCATGGGCACCAGCCCAGGGCAGCCCAGGGTAAAGGCATATCCATTTAAGGCCAGCTCTCATTAAGTGGGACCTATGTTAACTGCTCCCAGGCCTGGGACCCTAGTGACCATGACATTCTTGAAAGTGGGATCATGTGCTAAAAGCAAGGCTGGGACAGTGCCCTTGACTTTGCTGAAGTTTTGAGTGGGAGCTGGATATGGTTGATACTGAGAAACTGCATTCTGTGCCTCTTGACAGCTTTGCCTCAAATCCCCACCCCCAGCCCCCCATCCCACTCCCTACCCCTGAATAAAGCTCTATAGGTTCTAGATGTCAGGAAAGGGAGCCCCAATTTCTGCCTAAGCTCTCGAGAACACGGTGCTTTCTGCTAAAATCTGCCCATAGGAATGGCAATCAGGTGGCTCACTGGTGGGCCCAACTGGGCGAGAGTGGAGCTCCCATACTTCCACCAGAAGTCCACCACCAGGAATAGTTCACACCTGGGGCTTTGCCCCTCACTTTCTGATAAGCTGCAGCCAGGAAGCTCCCTTTATTCTCTATTTCTGCATCTGCAAAGCAGAGAGGAGCCCAGGCCAGAAACAAGGATGCAGTGACAGTCCCTGCAGGGGGCACTGTGGAAACAAGTGACTTGTTTATGTTCTATTGAGGTTAAACATATATGACATAAAATTTGCCATTTCATCCATTTCTTAAATGTACAATCCAGTGGCATTTATTACATTCCTCACGTTGTTGCAACCACGACGACTCCCTGCTTCTAAGAAACTGTGTCTATTAAGCAATAACTACCCCCCCCCCCAGTCCCTGGTAACCTCTATTCTATTTTGTCTTTAGAATTTGCCTATTCTAGATATTTCATGTAAGTGGAATGAATCATACCATACTTGTCCCTTTGTATATTTTTTTCACTTAACATGTTTTCAAGGTTCACCCATGCTGTAGCATGTGTCAGTATTTCATTCCTTTGTATGGTTGAATAATATTTTGTTGTATGGACATACCACATTTTGTTTATCCATTCATCTGTTGGTGGGCATTTGCATTGTTTCCATTGTTAATTATTAATATTTCATAGTTTCTGTGTGTTTCCTAGACTCTGGAGACACACCAGGAAATAAGATAGCATGGTTCTTGCCCCCACCTGGCAGGTAGCCAGGCAGGGACAACAGAGAGATGGGTGTCATCACGGGACCTGTGAGGACCTACAAAACACACCGGATGGGGCTTTGGCCACACTGGGTTCTGGTCTTGCCTGAGCAGCTGCTAACTGTGTGGGGTTCTTTTTCAGACCTCAGCCTTCCCATCTGTAAAATGGATTTGTGGCTAAAGACCTCTGTGGCACTAACATTTTATGGTCCCATGATGTGAAATCTTCTGCTATGGAATTCTAAGAAAACATCTACTGCCTTGCCTTTTTGGGTAGGGCTTGTGGTAGAGAAGAGGTGCCCATGGCTGTAGAAGTGAGGAGAGGAAGGGGTGTCTGGGAATTTGAGTATTTCCAGCCGAGTGCCTGGCAGAAGGTGGCCTTGCTTACATAACTGTGATTGACTTGCTGACTGCCCCCTACAGGAGGCCACTTAATCTCCTAACCCCCCCAGCTGCCTACCCCCACCCCCCCTTCTCAGTTGCCTGCCTAGAGAGGGTGTCCAGGCAAAACTAGGGAAGGTCAAGACTCTTGGTGGCCAAAGGGGCTAGAGTTGTGTAGGAACTGCCCACTTGCCCGTTGGGTTAGCATTATTTGGGGGTCTGTGGGCCTGGAGTTTAAGCAGGATGGGAACTGGGATGTCAGAGGCCAGGACAGCCAGAAGGAGTCAGTGGTAGCTGGGTGGAACCCACAGCCTGGGTGGAGATTTCCTGTCAAAACAGCCACTTATCCTGGCGGGAGAGTGCATTCCTTTACCCTAGGAGATAAGACGGCCTGATTTTCCTCTCTGGGTTCCTTTGAGCCATGAGCTGCCACTGGAGACTCTGTAGCCCCCTCCGTCAGGCCCCAGACTGAGCAGCTCATGCTCCTGGCTCCCCTCCCAGGCTCCCCGCATCCTTGAGCGAGCACTGACCCCAGCAGAGGTGGCCAACAGTTGAATCTAGTCTCCTCTGTGCTTTGATTTCTTTTTTTTTTTTTAATATTTTTATTTATTTCTAGGAGAGAGAGGGAGATACAGACTCCGAAATAGGCTCCAGGCTCTGAGCTGGCAGCCAGCACAGAGCCCGACACAGGGCTCAAACCCACGAACTGCGAGATCATGACCTAAGCGAAAGTCGGACGCTTAACCGACTAAGCCACCCAGGCGCCCCTGTGCTTTGATTTCTTTACCTGAAAAATGCACCTATCCTGTAGGACTGTTCTGAGGTAATATACCTAAAGGGCTTGGAACAGTGACTGGGACAAAGCCTTACTCAGGTGTGTGGCAGTTGTTGGTCTTATCCCAAGATACCTCTTTGTTTCTGGATTCTCTTTGAACTGGGCCCAGGTGAGCCCGAGTTCCCGCCAAAGTGCCCACCAAAGTCAGGGCCCTTCATGTTCTGGGGCCTTTGACAATTAATTCTTTTCTCTGGAGGCATCTCCAGGCAAAAATTTCTTATCTCAACTGGCTGGCCCCAAAGCAAGAAAAAGTTCATTCAGCATTAAAATAGAGTCCGTCCGCATAGGCAGATTGAACAATTTCTCGGGTGTTAGAAATCATCCTTTGTCAAGAAGAGGTCCATCCTCCCTTTCACAAGTGAGGAATCCTCTACTTAGAAAGAGCCTCTGAACTGTCCATCCCAGATTGTAGGGGTTGTTGGCGTTCGCAGGCGCCTCTCTTGTTATGGGAAACTTTCAGCCACCCCCTTCCAAGGGAGCTACCCTTCCTTCCCCCCAACAGGCCCTTCATCTCCTGGGCTGCCCAGCCTTGGGGGCTTTCCGGCCGTGATCCCACCAGCCAGTTGTCCTGAAGGGTGGAGGCCATCCCCTGGGGCCTGGAGGCTCCAGACTGCTCCTCCCTGTGCCCTCTGGGCAGGCACAGCCCCACTTCAGACTTCCCTTCTGGCTACTGCTGGAATGCCCAGCCCTCCCTCTGTGTATTTTCTCTCTGGGTGGGGACCTGGGAGCTCACATCCTCTCTCCCCACCCTCTCTTTGGAGGACCAAACTCCAAAGAGGCCGAAGCCAGAGAGGAGATTGCGGTGTGGGGAAGGCTAGCCCCTTGCCGCCCAGAACTCCCCTGGGGAAGGAAAGCGTGCTGTGGATGGGCGTCTTGAGAGCCTCTTCCAGACCTATCATCATTCCCCTTCTCTCTCCAAGTCCATGGTCAACACACTCCAAACCAATATAGCCTGACCCAGTTCAGGTTGAGAGCACTTCTGTGGAGTACCTGTTCTGGACTGAGATTGTTATGACCTAGTTTAATGGGGTCGCCCTATAGACTGGGGCTTGGTACTACGTGGGCTCCGGGCTGGACTCTGAGCTAGGGCTACAGTTCCACTTTGAGCATTCATACTTTGTGTAGCTGGCTTGCATCTCTAAGCTCAGTTGTCAAAATGGGTCCATAGATTAGACCTTGAAGGTTAGTTATCTGCACTAATGAAGGGCTCACAAGATACTGTAATAATCAACAGGAGACCTAGTAGCAGCAATGGTAATCCATAATTGCTTTGTTTCATTGACATATTCAGGAATGTGGTGGCAAGCTCATGTCACAGTCCTGTAGCACTGTCCTATCACCACCACAGGGAAGGCAGGGGGCATCAGGGAGGCAGGGGGTGGTGCTGAGATGTTCTGGAAGCTAGTTTGGGATTTTATGTCTTTTGCTGGAAATTAGTGGTGTAACTGGACTCTGGGTACTGAGTGTTAAGAATTGGCTTCTGGGGGGGGTGGGCNGAGTGAGCTTCTGCCTGGGCCACTTTCAGAATAGAAGGGATCTAAAACCATTACCTGGTAGGCCCTGCACACACACCTGGGAGTGTGGTCTGGATCACTTAGGCACTCAGTAGGGGTGTTCAACCTTGGGCTCATCTCAGAGAGACAGTCAGAATTTGCATTTCAAAGGGAACAGGGACTCACTCATAGTCCCCTGTCTAGACTCTTGGTTCTCATCTCCCAAATCCATGCTCTCTGGGCCCAGGTTGACTGCCCCACCTCTTTGCAGCTCCCGGGAGCCAACACCAGCCCAGAGGAGGAAAAACTCCACTGGCCAGCGCAAGCAGGCAGAGGCATGCAGGGTGAACTGCGCGTCTTCATCCACCTTGGACTGTCTGGGGCCGGGTAGTGTCTGAATGAATTGGGGGGGTTGCTTGGGCAGGAACTCTGTGGGGGACTTAGTGGCAGCATGGGGCTCTGGACACTCTCTTTCTTGCCCTTTTCACTGACCTCTCTTTGTGAGGCTATTTCAGACCCATTCCCTCCCCCAGGCTGCAGATCTCTGTCCCCATATGGAGACAACCCAGAGTGGTCACAACAACCCCTACGAGACTGGGCAGACCCTCAGGCCACCATTCCAGCGCCACGATCCGGGAGGGCCTGAGGAGAGGGGGTGTGTGCAGCACGCTGCTGGGCTCCAGGGAGAAGCACCCAGTTCATGTTTCCGCTGCTGCCCGCCTACTGTACCTCCGCCTCGGCTGGGGCGCCTCCGCTGGCTCCTCTCCTCGTGGCCTTGTCCCCACCCCTCCCCCACACCCCACCACGTTGTTTTGGTGTGTGTCCCTTCCCAGAACCTCAGCCTCTCCTTTCCTTTTCCTTGCAGAGTTGCTCTTCCTGTGATCCCTCAGGCCCAGCCCGCCCTTCTGGGGCCCTCCCGGCCTTCCTCTCTCCCAGGCCCTTCCTCCGCTCTTTCTATTCCTGGTTGGACCAGCCTCTCCCATTGTCCATTCCCAGGAAAGGGCTGTCTTGCTGGTCGGAGTTGAGGGCGGAGTGAGGGACCTGAGCCAAGAAGAAAGCTGGTGCCGGAAGCCCCTGCCTGCCCCCACACACCCCCAGCTCTACTCACAGCAAGGTGCCCCCACCCCCACCCCATTGCCAGTGTCATTTTTAGAAATCTCACTTTCTAAGTTAGTCAGCAGCAGCAATCTGACACCCACATGTGGGGGCTGATGACTTCCCGACTGCCTCTTCTAATTTCAGCAGACCCCAGAGGTGGGGCCCGCAGGAGTGGGGGAGCCACAGGGACCACGGAAAGCTTCCCAGGAACGGCCTGACCTGAGGGCCTGGGAGCTGTGGTTTGTCACAACTTGTGACCAAGGCTGACTGCCTTTGGCCGGAGCAAGGTGGCCAGGTTCCCAGGAGTACTTCTTGGGAGCAGACAGCGGACGCTGCGGAATCATGGCCCACTATTGGCAACTAGAGGAGCCATGTTACCAGATCCCTGGGAAGAAAAGCCAAGGCTCTCTGTAGACGACCTTCAAGCATCTCCCCTCTGCCTGTTCTTGCCTGGGCTTTGTCTCGATTTATTTTCTCCCCCTTATGTCTCCCACTCCACCCCCATTCTGTTTTTGTTGTTCCTAAAAGCACATAGCTCAAATGGGGCCAAGGTAGTTTTGGTATATACACAAACAGATGTTCAGGTCAAACCTAGATAAATTTACACGTGGCAGGTGCAGGCACTGAGCATCCCAGGCCTTTCAGAGTTGGAAGATGTCAGCTGAGAAGGCCTCAGACTGGCTCCCTGTTTTACCAGCAGAGGAGCTGAGAGGTTCCCAGTGACAAAGACACAAGCTTTAGAGACCTCTGGGGAACCGGCTCGGGATGAATTACAGAGAGACAGTATGATAGACGGAAAACTTTGAATTCAGACAGAACTGGGTCTAAGCTAGGCTCTGCCTGCTCCTAGCTATGTAAGCCTCAGCCGGTCGCACACCGCTTGGTATATGTGGCATTCCACAGGGGAGACCCTCTGTCAGCCCCGTGCAGATGGAGAGAGGGAGATGCTGTGATCTTTGGGGGGGTGGGTTTCAGGGGTTAATGAGAATCTATGCTGTATGCCTTGGCACTCCCCCGTCCCCCACCCTGGGGAAAAGGCCATAGGCCTGCCAGGGCCAAAGCTGGCCCCCTCTTGGGGGGGAGGGCAGTGCTGGGGACCTGGGGACTGGCCTCCTACAGGAGAGGCAATGGCTGTAATACAGGCAGGTCTGGCTGTGTGACTTTGGACAAGATTCTGTGCCTTCCTGAGCCAGGTGTCCTTATATCTGATCTTGCAGGGTAGTTATGGGAATGACGGATGACATTGTGAAGGACTTAGTTCCCAGTAACTGGTGCATGGGAGGTGCTCAATAAAGGGCTGCTCATTAGTACGTTCAGAAGAGAGCTTGCCCCGCGATGTCCTTGAAGATGGAACCTGCACAATCCTGTGCACAGATACTCCTTGCTGCCTGGCAAGGACTGAAGTATGAAGGACTGTGTCACCTGTGGCTGCTGCCCTGCGAGGCAGGCATGGTAGCGGTCAGGGCATGGGATGCTGTAGGGGGGCAGGGCCTGGCAGAAGTCTCAGGTGCAGAGGCAGCCCTAGTGTGAAAGTCCTGAACTTCGGGGTCCATGTTCCTCAAGAGGCTTCAGAGGCCTGGAAACCCCCAAATGATGTGCAAAATGTGGTGTCTGTGGGGACAGCTTTCAACAGATTCTCAAATGGGACCGTAACTAAATTAAGAACCCTTGTTCTGGATGTCAGGACATCAGGCATGAAGACGCACTGGAAGAGGACACGGCGGGTGGGGTCGGCTCAGCCCTGTGCCCTGGATGTGACCAGCTGATCTTCCCCCCATGCCTCAGCCGGCAAGTGCAAGCCAGGCTGGGACTTCAGTGCCTTACCTGGGCATCCACCCTGCCATGAGCTTGAGGTTCAGCTTCACTTGGTTTGGGGTGTGGGAGAGAGACCAGGGCCGTGGAAGTTGGGGTGAGGAACGGTAGGGCCAAACCTCATTGGCGGCTGGCTCAGGCCTGGGGACCTGAGGTGCTGAGGGTGTTAGGGGGTGGGAATCATAAGGACCTGGGAAGGTAAAGGCAAAGGAAGTGAAGCAGGTCTACTGTACAAGCCTCTGGAGCTCCTTCTCATCCACTGGAAAGTGGCGCATGTGCCTGAGGCCTGCCCCTGCCTGAGTGGGCTTGACCAAATAGTCATCGAATGATCTCTCTGGGCCTTGGGTTCTAGCCTGAGGGTGATCACTGCAGGCTCTTACCTCAGAGCCTAATGCAGAGACCTCAGGCTGTGTCTCACAGAGGTGTGGCTGTGGGTGTTCTCTCTCTTCCTTTCTCTCTCTCTCTCTCCTTCCTCTCTCCCCTCCCCTTCCCTCTCCTCCTCTCCACTTCCCTCCCTCCTTCCTTCCTTCCTTTCTTTTCTTTCTTTCTCCTTTTATTATCTGTCATCTTTTGTTTTTCTCATAAATNCCTTCCTCTCTCCCCTCCCCTTCCCTCTCCTCCTCTCCACTTCCCTCCCTCCTTCCTTCCTTTCTTTTCTTTCTTTCTCCTTTTATTATCTGTCCCATCTTTTGTTTTTCTCATAAATCACTTAAATCATTTCTAGAAGCAGATAGAGTATAAATAGAAAAAAAAGGAAGGAAGGAAGGAAGGAAGGAAGGAAGGAAGGAAGGAAGGAAGGAAGGAAGGAAGGATACTTGTTTGCAGGGAAGATACCGGTCTAGAGAAGGTAGGCTTTCAGTCCTGGGATGTTTTGTTTGTTTTTCTGAAAGATATAATTTCTTTTGGTAAATTGATTTTGCTTGTGAAAGACAATGTGGAACATTTGTAAAAAGAAAAAAAGAAAAGAGAAATTGCTCATAATTGCATTATATAGACATCCGTAGGTAGTAGGTTGTATGTTTCCTTCTAGTCTTTTCTTACATGTATACATTAAAACTCTTTTGGTATTTGTACTATAAATGGTAACCAGGTTTCTTGCTTCACCATGTAGCATATATAACATGGACAATTTTCTGTGGCGCTAAAAGCCCTTTATAAACATTTAAAACACTTCAGTTCCCCATAGTTAGACATTTAGACTCCCCATTTTACATCGTTATAAGTAAAGCATTGACAATGTTTTTGCCCATAAAGTTCTTTTCAAAGTTAAGATGATTTCCTTGAGAAAGATTCAGAAGCCCACCTGAAGGGAGAGGGGGCTATCTCTGCAGCGTGTCGGTGAGAGTGTGCTGGGGACTGCGTGGGGCTGCCATTGTCATAGGCCCTGCAGAGACAAGGGATGAGGCAGACCTCCTCACAGACCCCTGTGCGAGCCAAGTGACTTAGGCACTCAATCTGTGGTTCTTGGTGGGGTGGAAAGAAAGAAGAGTCTTCCCAGTGACTCATCCATGGGGCTTGGGCAAAGCCTTCATATACCCCCTCTGTCAGAGCTGCCATGGGCCTCCTCTGTCAGAGATCAGTGGAGCCCAATGAGGTGTTTCTGTCCCGCACGGCTGGCTTGCCCAGCAGGCCCACAGCCCTGCGTTCGGATGGGCTTGCAGACCTGTGCAGCATTCCAGCGTGGCTGAGCTGTGCTCCAGGGCAGGCTGGGCTTGGTGTTCACCTCAGAAAGGCTAGTCAGTGGGGTCAGCCAGCGGATAAACTAAAGTTAACTCAGCCATTATTGCTTTTTTGTTAATGAGGGGAAGACCAGCTGTGAAGATGCCAAACCATTCAGAACTGTTGCAGAGTCCTTGGGATTTAATGTCTCAGGACAAATTCCGCATTCAGGCAGAAGAAAGCAATCGACAGTGATTTTAAGTCCTGACCGGACTCCCAAGGGTCTCTTGTGCTTCACTGAGCTTTCATTTTGTTATTTTTTTAAAAAATATTTTTCCTATTAAGTTATGGATCTTGGAAGCCATGAAAAGTGCTGGTGATCTCACTGGGCTCATGAAAGAGCAGGAGCTCTTTTGTGGATTGAGGCCCAGGGGGAAGCCAAGCCCTGAGGTAGGTGGAGGATGATCAGGCAGGAAATTCTGTCACCACGGCTCCAGGGGTCGGCTGGAGTGGTGGCCAGACGCCCACCCTATGTGGTGTGGGGGCTGAGGGCAAGGGATTGGGACTGGGTTCTCTTAGACTGTAGTTAACAGACACAAACCAACTCATTCTCAGAGACGAGATTCAAAAGTAGAGTCTGGAAATCCCGGATGTTCCTGAGCCTAAGAATACTTGATCTGGATCTTAAACTTCCACAACCCACTAACATGTCACAGATGCTCTTCAAAGTGACCTCCTTTGACAAAGAAGCAAAATAGGCTTAAAACCACCTGAAAAATTCTATTGAAGTCAGTGTACAAATGTTTAAAATGCTTTGAAGAAATTGGATCTGAGATGTTCTTGCTACAAAGCAGCCTATGAACAAGTCAAGCTGAAAGCATGGATTCGAGATGTGCCCACAGCCAAGAAACAAGACAAAGAGTCTTCTTAATTTGACCCATATTTGCAACCTGCCTCTTGTGTGCCAGGCACAGTGCATGACTCTGGGGGCAGACATTTGTGAGACTGGATTTCTTGCCCCAAGGTGTCTAGTTGGGGAAAGGTCTAATATGGCCAGTCATAGTATGAGGGCGCCTAGGAGGAATTGATTCTGATCAGGAGTTGATGTAAAAGCCAAAGGAAGAAGCATTTGAGATGGGCTTTGAAAGTGAGCATGACAATGGAGCATCTGAGTGGCTTAGTCAGTTAAGTGTCAAACTATGGCTCAGGTCACGATCTCATAGTTCATGCATTTGAGCCCCTCATCAGGGTCTCTGCTGTCAGTGCAGAACCCACTTCACATCCTCAGTCCTCCTAGCCCTTTGCCCCTCCCCCCCTCTCGAAAATCAATAAACATTTTTAAAAAAGCAAGCATGGCATTGATGCTTAGAGATGTGGGAAAAGGTTCTGGAAGGCAAGGGACACAGGAATGGACACTACTGGTGCTCCTGGGGAGAGTCATTTTTGTGACTTCTGGGCAGAGGAAAGGCAGGAAATGGTGACATGTCACCTGCTTGTAGAGGGCTTTGATAGTCATCTTAAGAAGTTTGGTGTATATTCTGCAGCTAATAGGTAAAGTTTTTGAAGAGGGAAAGTAGGTTAATTTTTTCAGTTAACAGAAAATACATAAATATATGCTCAGTGAAAGATTTCAGCTATACTGAAATCTGTAAAGAAAAAAAAAAGAAAAGAGAAAAAGAAAATGCTCCCCTTCCCAGAGGTTACTACTGTTCTCCTTCAAGTCATTTTATCCACCTGTATCATAGAGAAAGATTACACAGAATCAAGCCCTGAAGTGTTAAGGCTGATTCTGTCAGACTTCTTCTTTTTCTCTCTCTCACACACAGGCCCATATATATATTTTTTAAGTTTATTTATGTATTTTGAGAGAAAGAGAGAGAGAGAAAGAGAGCAGGGAAGGGGTAGAGAGAGAGGGAGAGAGAATCCCAAGCAGGCCCTGTGCTGTCAGCACAGAGCCCGATGCTGGGCTCCATCCCATGACCCTGGGATCATGACCTGGGGCAAAATCAAGAGTCAGACACTCAACCAACTGAGCCACCCAGGCACCCCAGCCCCCTACCTTTTAGTATTTAAATTTACAGAAGCCAAGACTGTAATCTAGGGAAGGCTGCGTGCTGTGTCTTAATCACTTGTCTATTTTGCTCTCCTTTGTGTTATTTCAGAACACGGTTTTGTTGGGTATTCACCAGAACTGCTACAGAACAACACTCTGCCCGATTACAGCCCAGGAGAATCTTTTTTCACTGTCTTCGGGGTGTTCTTCCCAGCAGCTACAGGTATAGTAATTTGGATTCTTTTTCACTCCCACATTAGGGGTATAAATGCCTGGTTTCTAAAACTCAGAATCATAAGTGGCCTGCATGTGCTCCTAGGATGTCTATCTGACTTTAGAAATGGCTTTAGCTTTGACTGAAAAGCTATTAATGGAGAGTTTACTTGTTCATAATTCCTTTTTTTTTTTTTTTTTTTTACAAATAGTTCATTGTCAAGTTGGTTTCCCTTGGTTTCCATACTTGTTCATAATTCCTGAAGGCTCCAGCATTATTTATTCTTCCTTACCCTCCATACCTATATGGCCTAACCTCTTGGCCCAGTTAATAGAGGAGACATATTTCTCCTATGGCTGAGCAGGATGGATTCCTAAGCAGGATAAGCGTCCCCTTCCACCACAGAATGGGTGCACACTTGGTCTAGAAACTCCCCTTCTCTCTACCCCAAACTGTGTGTCTTCTCCCAGGGGGCAGAGAAATGCTATTGTCTTCTCCCTGCCCTGGGTGTGGGTGAGATCAGGATCCCATGGACGATGAATGAATCTCCTTGCCCTACGTTTCCCATTTTTCTGGCTCTACGGTGGCCAGGGAGGAGCTTTCCAAAGCTGAGGTCCCTCTAGAACTCTTGTCTTGGGCTCCAGGCCTTGGCCTGGAAGGTAGTAAGCAAACATGTGGACCCAGTGATTGTAAGAAATAACCATTTGCTAGAGACTGGACTTGTCCCGGGACACAGACTCAGAGAAGCAATTTACTCTTGATCAGGCCACGTCAGTGCCCTGGAGTGTGGCTGATCTGTCTCTGTGTCCTCCCTCTTCTCTCTGCCTGCCTACATGTGGCTCTTTCCTTGCTCATGATCCTTTCCTCAAATAAGATAGGGATAGAAAAAGAGGAGGAGCTACTAGCATGTTGGAACTTTACAAGCCTGCCCGTGACAAATGCTGGCAAGCATGTGGAAAAAAACTGGAACTCTCATACACTGTTGATGGGAATGTGAGATAGTGCAACCATTTGGGAAAACAGTAGGATGATTTCTGAAAAATCGAATAGTCTACAGCCATAGCGCCCTAAATGTGTCAGATCTTGGAAGCTAAGCAGGGCTGTGCCTGGTTAGTATGTGGATGAGAAACTGCCCGGGAATACCAGGTACTACAGGCCTAAAAGAAAGAAACTTAAATATATACCCAGCCATTTCCTCCTGGTTATCTACTGCAGAGAAGTAAAAACATGTAAAGACTTGTGCCTAACTGTTAAAAGCGGCTTAATTTTTAATAGTCTCAAACTGGAAATAATTCAAATATTCATCAACAGACAAATAGATAAATTATGGTATAGCCATCCATGTAAAACTACTCAACGATGAAAGGAATGAGCTATTGAAACCTGCAACAATACAGATGGATTTCAAAATAACAGTGATACATGGGGCACCTGGGTGGCTCAGTCAGTTACGTGTCCCACTTCAGCTCAGGCCATGATCTCGCGGTTTGGAGTTCGAGCCCCGCGTTGGACTCTGTGTTGACAGCTCAGAGCCTGGAGCCTGCTTGCAATTCTGTGTCTCCCTCTCTCTCTGCCCCTCCCCTGTTCACACTCTGTCTGTCCGTCTGTCTGCCTGTCTCTCTCTCTCTAAAAAATAAACATTAAAAAAAATAATGGTGCTGTGAGAAGGAAGTCAGAAAAAAAACAAGTAACTTTTTTAAAAGATAAAATTATACAAAACTCCATTTATATGAAATTCTAGAAAATGCAGACTATAGTAACAGAAGGCAGACCAGGGGATGGGGAGTAGGGGCGTGGGGAGCAGGAGGGAGGGACAAGGAAATTTCAGGGCATGAAACGCTATTCTAGTCTATGGTGATGGATTGGGATTGACAGGTATATTCCTGTGCCACAACTTTCCAGATTATGACACTTTAAACATGTGCAGCTTGTCATATGCTAGTTACACCTCAGTAAAGCTGTGTCAATGAAAAAAATTAACAATGTTAATCACCTTTAATCAACTTTCCTGAATCTCACTCTGGCCTCTAGCAATGCTTGTTTTCTCTGCTCTTCACAGTCAAACACTAGAGCTTTGTGCTCCTGCCTCCCGTTGCACTTGTTCACACTCTTCTTTTGGAATCCTGAGCCTGGTTCTCTCCTGAAATGGCTCTTTTCAGAGTCTTCATGGCTGCTATGCTGTTCAGTTCAACAATCATCTCTGATTTCTCAGTGTATTCAACTGGTCACCTCCGCTTCCTCCTTTACCCTTGCCTTCTCTGATGCAGCACCTCCCTGTCTGCCCCTGCCTTTCTCACTTGCCTGTATAGGTACATCCTCTTCTGCCTGCCCATTAAATTTTGGGGTTTATCAGGCTGTGCCTACATCCTCTTCTCTTCTTTCTCTACAGTTTTCCTTAGAATCTCATCCATGCCTACTGTTCAATGACCGCCCACAAGATGGATGACTCCCAGACTTGTGCCTCTAGCCCAGATTTCTCTAAGCTTCACATCATATATTTAGTTGCTTACGTGACATCATCTATTGGGTATCTCAGACCCAACATGTTCAGAACCAAGCCCATCCCACCCACCCCCCAAATGGTTCTTCTCCTTTACTCTTGATCTCAGGAAATGGCGTCTCTATCCAAACAATTGCTCATGCCAGTAATGGGAAGTTATTCATGATCGCGTCCTCTTTCTCACCAGTACCCTCCAAGTCCTCCTAAAGGAGGTTCTCCTTTACTTCCTACTTCTCTCCACCTCTCCGACCACTCTGGTCTAAGCCTCATCTCTCACTAGATCACTGCAGCAGTGTCCTACCTGACCCATCACCTTGACCCCCACCCCCAGGCTGGCCACAGAAGTGAGCTCGGAGCTAGGCCTCAGGAGCGGCAGGTAGAATCTTGGTATGCAAATCCAGATGTGCCAGAAGTAGTGCATCCTTTTCATTTTTACGAAGCGAAAAGAGTCATTCTCTTGTCTTCATTCTGCCAGGATGACTGAAAGCGGATGTCAGTCATTCATCATGCCTCTACCTTGCCCTGTCATCTTGTTCCAGGGTCTTAGGGTCTCAGCAAGTCCCAAGGCATGTCTGGCTTTTCATCCTTGTACACACAGCCAGACCCTCTTCGTGTCCTGTCTGCACATCTGTCCAGGTACATGCTCTCTGCTGCTTCTGAGCCACTTTTAGGGATCAGAAATTTGAACTGGGGAGCCCTATGCTTTAGAGTGTATGCACTTTCCAGGCCCTCCTTCCTGGGATCTTGTGGGGTCCCCACTGTGCTGACAGAGAGTGGGCCCCACATTCACACTGCTTCAGATCTTATGAGCCTTTATCTCCTTGCCATGAGCTCCAGGGGCAACCTTCTGTAATAATATGGCAGTCCCTCCTGTCCAGGGCCAGCTTTATGGGCATGAACCTATGCATTCACATTGGTGAATCCCACGCTCAGAAGGGTCCCCTGCTTGGAGTAATGATTTACTTTTGCTAAAATTCTTAATAATGTTTTGAATGAGGGATCGCACATTTTTATTTTCACCGGACCCAGCGAACTATGTACCAAAGTCTATTCTTGTCCACCAGCACCCCCTCCCCCCTGCCCCCATGCTTTCCCCACCCATTTTGCGGTTTCTTTTCTACCTGCTTGATTCTCTAAAATCTCCTAAGGGTTCAGGCTTTTGAGAAACAGAACCCAAAACAGGGTGCAGGCAAATTCTGCTTCCTTCTGCTATGTATCTCACTCAAGGCAATAAAATATAGGTCAACTTCCTCTTGAATGGGCAGAAAAGGCAAGAGGGAAAATGAGCAGAGGGAATTTTTTTTTTAAGTTAACATTTGAAACATGTTGACCTGCCCTCCCTCCCCCACACAGGCAGAGCACACCTTCAAGAGACTTCCCACCTGAGCGTTTCCTTGGGCCTGGGCCCGGGTGTCAGGGCGGCAGTTACACCTGAGGCAGCGCTGTGGGCCTCCTCGGCTGGCCACCCTGCAGGCGGCGTCCTCAGGCACCCCCAGGAGCTTGTGTCAGTGGTGTGACCCTGCTGGGCCCATCCACACTGCTCCACGCTTCCCCTCCTTTGCCTCTCCAGGCCCTGTGTCTTAGAAAGAGAGGCGATGCCTGGTCTGACAGGGGTGCAGGGAGGGGTGCCCCCCCTTCAGTACTTCTCCCTCCAGCAAGGAATTGGCAGCAGCCTGAGGTTTGAAGAGCCACACAGTGGTCCAGAGTCTGAGCGGGAGTAACGTTTGAGATCCACTCGTTCAGCTGCTCTCAACTAACTTTCTTTCTTCCTTCCTTCCTTCCTTCCTTCCTTCCTTCCTTCCTTCCTTCCTTCCTTCCTTCCTTAATGTTTATTTGTTCCTTTTGAGAGAGAGAGCGAGAGCAAGCGTGAATGGGGAAGGGGCAGAGAGAGAAAGAGAGAGAGAATCCCAAGCAGTCTCTGCATTGACAGTCAGCCACAGGACTCAGTCTCACAAACCATGAGATCATGACCTGAGCCAAAGTCAAGAGTCAGACACTTAACCAACTGAACCACTCAGTTGCCCCTCATCTTTTCTTTTTAATCCATATTTATTTTTTATGATGATACTAAAACCCTCACCTACACTAGAAATTCCAGTATGCCTCCCTGGACCAGAGAGGGGTATATTTGTCCTTCCTTTGGAAAGATTGCCACCGAGAATATTTGTCAGGCTTTATATTCTGCAGCTTAAATTATGAATACATTATTTCGTAAAAGTCCAAATATAAAATTATAACATTGAAGAAACTATCTACACAGGCTTTTTGTTTTACCCCACCCCTCTCTGGAGATGTGCTCCCCTGTCTCTCCCACCACCCCTTGGTCTAACCAGTTTGAGAATCACTGATCCTTTACGTGACCAACTGGGGAAGGAGGAGCACAGACAGGCTTATGAAGGATTGCTAAAGGTCACCCAGCTAATTAGTGACCGGAGTTGGGCCACCATCCTGCTAGGGAACATTGCCTCTCTGGCTCTCTCTCTGTTTTGCAGGGGCCCCAGTGTAAACACGGTAGGCAGGACGAACAATTTGTATCACTTGGCTTTCCCCTGGCAGATGTTCTGTTAAGCTATGAAAAGCATGGATGATTGGCAGTTTCCATGGTGACGGATTTGCCAAGGATTAGCTCTGAGTGAGTCATGGCTGGGGCTCCCTCCAACGCCATCCTCTTCTGGAACAAGAGAACCTCCAGGCTGTGGAGAGGGGAGAGGAGTTTGGAAGAACAAACAGAAGTCCCCCCGCCTTGTGTCCCCATATCCAGTCAGACATATTATTTAAATTACTTCAGATATTTTATCTCAAGGGCAGGACACTTCCTGTGAGGGGCAGCTGAAGACTAGGTTTCAGTGGCTTCTCTGGATTTATGAAGCATGTCCTTTTGTCCTTCTGTCCTTCTCCCCGTAGTCCACCACACCCTGTGGTACTGGCTGCAGGGTGGGGCTGGGACCTTGGAGTAGATTCTGCATTTGCTTTGTTTCCTAAAGTACTTTCCTTCTCCAAGCTGCACCACCAAACTTGCCCTGAGAAACAAATATCCACCCCCACAGAATGCTTTCTCTCTCTCTCTCTCTGCCTCTCTCTCTCTTTTACACACACACACACACACACACACACACACACATACACACAGCCATCCAGGGATCAGGAACCATAGTACATGGAGGAACTAGGAAAGGGAAGCTCCCAGAGAATGGGGTCCACAGGTTTAAGGAAGAGAAAGCCTCAAGTAAGGACAAGCCAGAGTTGGGGCTCACCCCACTGCCTTTGGATGAGCAGGAACAAGAGGAAAGAAGGAAGCTTTATAATTATCGTACATGTTTATTTTTATAATTTTGTTTATAGAATTAATGTATAATTTTATCAAAATTATTATAACTATCTATAATAATCATTAGCATTATAATAGCCTACTATGTGTGGAGCTGTGCTGAGCGTTCTCCATACAGTCTTCACTTAAACCTCACCACAGCTCCAGGGCTTTCATTAAGCACAGGCTTACCGTGAAGGTAATGAAGCCTAGGCTTTAGGATCCCTCACTTGCCTGAGCTCCTGCTAAAGCGCTGTTTTAATTTCATATTCATAAGACTGTGTTGTTGTTTTTTTTAATGTTTTTTATTTATTTCTAGGAGAGAGAGAGAGAGACAGTGTGAGCAGGGGAGGGTCAGAGAGAGAGGGAGTCACAGACTGAAACAGGCTCCAGGCTCTGAGCTGGCAGTCAGCACAGAGCCCGACGCGGGCCCGAACCCACGAACCGCGAGATCATGACCTAAGCGAAAGTCGGACGCTTAACCGACTAAGCCACCCAGGCGCCCCTAGACTGTGTTGTTTTTAAAGTGTCAGACCCCCTAGAACCTGGACCCCTCCGTGGGTTCTGTTATTATTCCACTTTACAGATGAGGGAACAACACAGAGAGGTTATTTCCCAAGGTCACCCAGACTGTAAGTGCTGAGCCCGGTTGCTTCCCACCTACTTTGAAGAGGATGCTGGAAGAGGGAATGCACGCTTGTCTGGAGCTGCCCCCGACCCAGAAGCCAACAAATCTGGCATTTAATTGAATTGAATCCTGGCATTTAAACATTCCGTTATTTGACACTGTCTCAGCAGAAGCTCTAAGGCATCGAGAGGGTGGGACCTCACAGGTTCTGCCTCAGAGAATAGAGCCAAGAGGGGCTGAAAGATTCCTGCAGGAACAGCTGAGCAAACCAACCAATAGGCGTGGGAAAGGAGTGGGTTTGGAAATCAGGTGGAAGGTAAGGAGAGACAGCCAGGGTCCTTAGGAACCCAAGGGATCTCCGAGTGAGGGAAAGAGCCTGTCTTTCCCGAGTGGACATTTATTTAGCACCCCCTAGGCGCCAGGCACTGTGCTCAGTGCCTATAATGTTCATTCTGACTTTAACAACAGTCCTGTCAGATAAATAATCATATCCCCATTTGTAGATGAGGAAACTGAGGCTCAGAGCCACACTGCCTCCAAACAGTAACAGACTGCTTCCTTCAGCACAAAAGGCAGCAGGTAAGATGTGGGGAACTTGAGTGCATGGATCTTCCGCCTTAATGACAGAGAAAATAATAAACTCAGGAACTTAAAAGAAGAAAGAAAATAGGCAGCAGAGACACAATTAAGCTATAGCTGAAGGAGAAAATTAAAGGTTTCTAAGAACACAGATTTGGATTGAAAAGCACCCAGGAGGAAGTTTAGAAGCTCCTTGAGAAAGAGTAGTTCCTTAATGAACAACTAACAGACACCGGAAAAGCCTAGAAAAACTATTAGGCTTTTTCACCCCTTACGAATTCTCATTTTCAGCAACAAATAAGAAACTAGGGTGGGAAGTGGGATTGTGATGGCAGGCAACAAATGAGGTCTTTGATGTGAGTGTGCTGTGGTTGACTGCCCCCTACCACCAGGACATGACCATTGTCTTGCAAATGTTGGCCAGTGGTTACTTGACATTTATACTGGTTCTTTTAATCACGAATTTATTTTTGAGATGTAGAGAGGATGAGTACCTCCCCTGACCATCCATGCCTATTTTTAGGTCAGATATTGTAGCCAGGGCACCAGGCCCATGCCCCCTATTCACCTTGTGACCCCCACCCCAACTATAGGCATAATGTCAATGCCCAGGAGACTATGGATGACGCTGGAAGTTTAGCCTCATCAACCTAAGCTGGCAAGGTGATGGCCAACACTGTCTCATGTATGTATAGCACCTGAGACAATAAACATGCTAAAGGGCATGTTCCAACTAGGGTGGAAGACCAGGTCACAAGGCTTCACCATATGAAGAAAGCTGTTTACCAAAGTCACATGGTAATAGCACACAGACCTGTCATCCTGATGCAGGGAGAAATGTGGGTTCAGGTAAAGCAATTCACTGCTTCCTGGAACTGGCAGTTTAAGACCTACTAGGAAGGGAAATCCCCTGGTCCGGGCACAGACTAGTCATTTGGAACTGGTGATGAAAATACCTGTGGGTAAACCATTGTGTATTGCTGATCATAACTGATAAGTTCAGCCTTCTTGTGGGGGAGGTAACCCCAAATTAATCATATAGTTACTCGATTATAAAAGGGAAATCCAAGAGAAGCATGGGTGTTAGAAATCAAGAAACCGTATTACATAGTGGAAAGGACACTGACTTGAGATCAGGAAACTTGAAGACAGTACTACAGTTAGTTCGAAACTTGTGCAAAATCTCTTCTCCTCTTTGGGCCTCAATTTCCTCATCTGTAAAAATAAGAGGTTGGATAACCTCTAGGACACCTTCTAGCTTTAAGAACTGTAGATTCTAAGTAGTCATTTTAAGCAGTTTTAGGAAGCCAACCAAGAAAAGTATAAAGATTAAATAGTAAATGTAAAACGGACACAAGTGTTTCCCAAACTGTGTTCCGTGGAACACTAGCAATGAATAAAGTTTTTCATTAAAAAAATGTAAAATTGTTTAATAAGTTTTGGGAAACCCTGTGTGTTACATTTCTCTTCTAAGAGATGGACAATGAAAATTAGCATATTGTAGGCACTGGTTAACCTTATTTAATCAAGATTTTCCCAAGCTTTTTTTTCCCTTTAATATCTGTAAAACATCTGGACACTAATGCTGTGGGAAACAGTATTTGTTCTACTACACCCACCCTAAATTCAGCTCTAGCATTAACAGTGATATCTTAAAATGGCACCAGAAACAGACAGAAAGCCAAACTAGAGAATCTCTATCATACTTGACAAGCATGGGCAAACAGTTACTAAATCAAAATGATTTTTCTAGATCCAACTGACAAGCAGGAAATTTCTAATTCACCAGAACAAGTGATCATCTGCTCGGGAATTGTGTAGTCACGCAAGGGTGGAATTCTGGAAGCGATAGCATCAGTGTGCAAGCCAATCTAACAGGTGTGCCCAGATCACTACAGTAGCCTGGCAGGAATGACCCGCCTAGCAGGCACTTCCCTGTCTTTGATGCTTTGTGTCTGTGGTACTGACTACCTACCTTCCGGCCAACTTCCTGGCTGTCTGTGTTCCTGAGGGCAGCCTTGTCCATGTCTATCCTTTCTGCTCCCACTGACCAGGATCCCAGTGCACCCCACACCAGGCCAGCTCGCAAGACCTAAGATCAAAGGTTGGGTCATGGACTCTGAGGGATTCTGGGAGAAGAAAAGGGCTTTTGTTATGAATACAGAACCTGTTTGGAAGCAGGAAGCAATTAGGCTTAATCAATCACTTTCCTAGACAGAGCATACGTATCAGTGGGTCTTTGTAAATGATCTGATGGAAGGTGCACAAAATGTTGTGACAAACTGTAGGAGGTACTAACGTGGCAGACTAATTAGCAGTATGTAATTTCACATCAATGCCATTTATGAATGGGCATAAAATTGCTAGGGGCTGGGGGCAGAATGAGGCCATTGTAGATGGTGGGAGGCAATGTGGCCAGGCAGGTGAGGTGTCAGTAAACTTGGTGACAGGTGGGGACCTTTGCAGAGGTCAGAATTTAGGAGGTCCAAGAAGGGCTGGTGTTAGTGGATGAAGTCAGTGGGGTCTGGGAGTCAGGTGAACGTGGAAATTTGGCCAGAGATGCCCTTGGCACCAGATAGTTCTGGCAGTGGGCAGTGAGCCCTTAGTCTTTGAACAGAGCCTCAGTGACAGATCTGGTCCCAGGAACACTGGTCACAGTGAGGCAGGTCCTGGGCATCCTTTTTTGATCCAAATGAGACCTACACATGACAAAAAAGAAAACCCTACAAACGTGCTTCTAATATAAAGCAATAGTGTCTCAGTCCACCCATTACCACCCCAGATACCCCTCCATGGGAGCAACCACTTTTAATCATTCATAGCACTTTGGGAGCTAGCTGTATATTTACCAAGCAGTAAGCTTGAATCTGTAACTTGATGAATCAAAGACATAATCTATTGACTCTGTGTTAAGAAATAGAGTTTAGCTTACTTACATGCTCCTCCATCTACTTCCTAAATTTTGATAGTTAACATTGCTTTTTTTTTTAATTAACATTTTAACTTTAAATAATATTCTTAAACCTCTGTTATTTTATCAGTTTTGGGCTACATCCCTTCATTCTTTATTGTTGGTGTGGGAAATTGAGGTTCTGTGTTGTGTTTTAAGATTAATGTATTAGAATCATATTTATTTTTATGTGCAAAATATTTTTACAAGGAATACTTCAGTTATCTTAAGGGAATCCCTAATTGTAAGGGAATCTGCATAATCTTTTTATATTTGTGATCCCCTCCTCCCCCCTTTTAGCAGCAGGCAAAAGTTTATTAGAGTATAAGATTAGAAAGTAAGAGTAGTAGCCAATTCGGCTGAGGTCATGATCTCAAAGTTTGTGGGTTCAAGCTCCATGTCAGGCTCTGTGCTGAGAGCTCAGAGCTTGCAGCCTGCTTCGGATTGTGTGTCTCCCTCTCTCTATGCCCCTCCTCCATTCCTGTTCTCTGTCTGTCTCTCTCTCTCTCAAAAAATAAATAAAAAAATAAATAAACATTAAAAAAAAAAGCAATAGTAGTAAGAAAGCTCTTTGTAGAGGGGACATTCAAAAGTGAATGCCCGTATATTTGTGCTTTAGAGCAATATCAGGGAGGCTATAACAAGTTGATTATTAGGAGGTGAGTGGACAGAACCCTCTGAAAACTTTCGTGTACAACTTTAAGTGAACAGATACAGTTTCACCGACACACAGACACACAGATGCTCAAATCTATTAAAAAACTTTTTGGTCTTAAGTTTACAAGCCAGCAATCTTTGTAGCTTCAAAGACAAACTGCTCAGTATTCTTAGAAATTTCTTTGTTCTTTTTAGCAAACACTAGAAATTCTCCTTTATGATAATAAGATACAGAATAAGTTTAGAATTAGCTTAAAAGATGTTGCAACTGGTATAAAAATATTCACTAGGCTTTTCCTTATCTATCTACCAAATTTAATGGCTAGCTCAAAAGGCTAGATTCATTGCTAGAATCTTTCAAGTTTCCTTCCTTCCCTCCTTCCCTCCTTCCTTCCTTCCTTCCTTCCTTTTTTTAGAGAGAGAGTGCAAGTAAGTCAGGGGCAGAGAGGGGCAGAGAGAGAAAGGGAGAAAGAGAGAAGTGGGGCTCACCCGAAGTGAAGCTTGGGGCTCTTGCTCACCTGAAGTGGGGTACAAGCTCACCAAGTACAGTGTTCAAGCTCACCCAATGTGGTGCTCTAGTTTACCCAATGTGGGACTCGAACTTACAAACCATGAGATCATGACCTGAGCTGAAGTCGGATGTTTAACCCACTGAAGATTTTTTACTAAACAAATTGAAGCTCATAACAGTGAAACCAGACCTGACTGAAAGATCATGGGACTTATATTTTTGTTTTTCAACACTACTATGATGAAATTATTAGTGCTTTTCGTATTCTCTCTACTTTTCTCTCTTTTTTTAGTATTAGTTCCTAATATTGGTTAGCTATAGCTTGACTTTTCCATTGTCAAGGTAGATAATATTCATATTCCACTTTGTAACTAGAGTTATATCCTCTGTGCCTGTCTACAGGTCAATTTTTAGAAGTTAGAAAACAGTAAACATGTATACTATTGTGGCTATGTAGCTGTTGTTCCTTGAAGAGCCAAGTAGCAGCTAGAATTCCATTTCCTTTGCTGTGATTCTAACTCGGTCCTTGTGCCATTTAGGGGAGAATAGTCCTAATATCCAAATGGCTTACTTTTTTTCTTACATTTTATTAGTTGTGTAAAATCATGTCATGACATTTTAGCTTAAGTCCTATTTAGACATGGACTTTCTTCTTCCCCTTTCCTGGAATTTCAATAAGCTTTCTTCTCTCTTGTTGCCAAAATATATAGTCAGCATGTCCTTAAAATCATTCAGTTTGTTAATCCTACTGTTCATTGTGTTGAATCCAGTTCCTAATCAGAGGCATCTCTCTGGGGGCTTCCATCCTTCTGCTCAATATCTTCTGGTTTCTCTGCAGTACAACTGTTATTCCTGGACTCTACTCCATTCCCGAGTGATCACTACTGTTTTCAGAATCTCGTGTTTTTCTCCTTCATGGTTTACATCCTCATTTTGCTGGAGTACATGCTTTAGTATCTTCCTCAGAATTCATATGTGGGAGGTCAGTTTTTTGAGCTCTTGTCTACTAAACTTTGCTTTCACTTAATGGGTAACCTGGCTAAAATGCTCATTTCAAAATAATTTTCCCTCACTTTTAAAATCAGCACTCCATTGTTTTCTAGCTTTCACTGTTGCCAAAGGGAAGTCTAATTTTTGTTCCTTTATAAGAGTTCAGTTTTTGCCTTTGGAAATATTTAGGGTTTTTCTTGAAGTTGCACAACGATGCATGGTGGTATGGACTTTCTACATTTTGATCTTTCTGTTGTCTACTTTATGGGCTATTTCAACCTGTAGACTTGTGTCTTCTTCAGTGTAGAGATATTTACTTCTGGTTATCTATTATTTTCTTCTCACTTATTTATCTGGTTATTTCTTTTGTTTTCTCTGTTCTCTCTTTCTTCATCTCCTGTTAGCTGGATGTTGTAGCTATAAGACATCTCTTCTTTTTCTTCTCTTCTTTCCTTAAACTTTGTACCGCCTCATCCTTCTGTTCTCAATTCTGGGATACATACTTAACTTTATCTTTCACATCTTCTATTGCATTTTTTATTTTAGTGATCATTTTGTCATTTCCAAAAGTTCTTTTTTGTTCTTACATTATTTTTTGTTTTTCATTGCATCTTGCTTTATAGATAGAATATTCCTCTTTGGTGAGTCTGGAGCTAGTAATTACTATTTTCTTCAAAATTCTCTTCTGTGTCCTGATTTATAAGTTTATTCCAGCCCAGGTTGTTCTATTTTTATCGTGCATGTATTTGTGTATTTGTTGCTGGTTTTCATCACACCCCTGGCAATCTTTGGTTGCTGAAATGGATTCCCAGCTGTAGTGTGTGTAGGTCTGTTTCCCTAAAGGGGCTCTTCCTTCACAGGCAACTTGACAGTTGCACATTTGTGAGCACAGTTAGTTCTTGAGGAGGGCTTCCTTTGGGTGCAAACATTCACACTAACAGCCCTGGTTTTCTTCAGGTTTATTCAGATCCTCTAGAGAAGTTTTCTAAGGCTTTCTTTTCCTTACCTTTCATCTGTGTCATTTTTGCCATTCTCTGTGTTCCAGACATCTGTAGCAACCTTTCATCTACTTATGGCTGACTCCCCATCCCAGTCCTCTTTGCTTAGAGACATGTATGCATTTCCCCCTTTCCTACCCTTTTAGCAGGGAAGGAAGTATCTTGGGAAGAGAAACAGGAGGAGAGAAGAGGTGCCTAATGTGTGGTTTGAAAACAAAAAGCACTTTAAAAATTATTTTAACCCAATTTCAAAATGATCACTGTAGAAAATTGAGAAATATATATACATAAGTAATAAAAACAAAAAAAAAGATCTGTTTTTCCATCACCCAAAAATAACATTAACATTTTAAAAACATGTCCTGGTTCCTTTTTTTTTTTTCCTATGCATAAATTTATATGTTGCCTTTTATTTTTTTACAATGAGATTATACCATATGTTGTGTTTTGTACTATGTGTCTGAAAATGAAACAATAGCTTTTAAATATCTTTCCATGTCAAAATATCTTTCTATGTCCATATTTCTGACAACACAGAACCCTGGTATTTATTGAAAGACATATCACCACTTACTGAGCCAATCCCCTACTTGTAGACATTAGGTTCCTTCTCATTTTCACTATTATAGATAAGCATTTATAAATATTTTTGGCTACATCTCTATTCATATCCTTGACTATTTACTGAGGATAAAGTCCCAGTCGTGGAATTAGTTGCTGGTCAACCCATGTGCAGTACCAGTGTTGGGCCCCCATTCAGGGCACCCTTTGAAATAGGCCCTCGTTAGCTCTCTGGTTCCATACCCTCACCTCAACCCATTTCACCTGAGCTCCCCCAACAAGCATAGAGGGTGGGGGGAGGTAAAAGCATAATTTTCAGAGTCAGAGTGGCTGGGGTTGAATCCTAGCTTTCCCACTTACTAAATGTGTGACCTCAGGCTATTTTAATTAACCTCTCTGATCACTAGTTTCCTTTTCTATAAAATGGGGGAAATAATTCTGCTTTTCTGATGTGGTTGTTGTAAGGATAAAGCAAAATAAAAAATGCATGGAAACCATTAGCACAGGCACTGGCAGGTTGAAATTGTTCATAAATCCATAATGATGGGGTTAGACCCAGCTCTCTTCCTAAGCCCATGTAAATCTTCCTGCAAGGCCACAATGGAGATGTACCCACCCTTCTGTGAAACCTTCTTGACCAAAGCTTATAGAGTACTTGTGGGCTGCACCCACTTTTGATGTTCCAAACACGTCATTTGTTGCATTTTTCTGTATGTGAGCATGGACAGAGGCGATGTCCTTTCCTCACCATCCCACACTGTGCCTCCCTCCCCATCATGACTAATTATGTCTTCTCATGAGTGTGGTTGGGGAATAGAAGCAATGATGAAGAGGAGCTTGTGACTCAGTTCTTTAGATTGTTCTCAGGATTGTTCTTTAGAACTTGCTTAGAGCCCTTTGGTCTCTGGCTGTTGGATGCGACCTCCTGCCCGCCTGGGATACCTGAACCCCAGTGTAGTCAGTGGGTAGTAGAAGCAAGGAACTCTGCTGAGGAGGGGACAGCAGGTGCTTTGCTAAGGCTGAGCCTCCCCAGGGAGTTGGGGGGGTGGGGAGGATGGTTAGTGGCAGAGCTCAGTATGTGGCCACAGGACCTTTGTACAGCCTGCCAGCTGCCTCACTCACCCTCATTACTTTGCACTGTGCCATAAATGCTTTTGTGGCCAGCAGGGCTTTCCTCCCAAGCATCATCCAATCCACAAAGGTCCCTTTCATGCCCCATGGATGCCTCCCCAGTTGCCAGGGGAGATTCAGAAGCCCAGTTGCCAGAAGTGCAGATGGAAGGGCTTGCCATGGGATAGCTTCCAGGAGAGGGCCCCGATGAGGGGAAGATGATTCATGGAGTGGAGTAGGCTGCTCAGCCCTCTCCCCTTTTGGGTGTCTTTCAGGAGTCATGGCTGGTTTCAACATGGGGGGTGACCTCAGGGAGCCCGCTGCCAGCATCCCCCTGGGCTCCCTAGCAGCTGTTGGCATCTCGTAAGTAAGTTCCCCTCACGGCAATCAGCTGGAGAGAGGGAGAAAACCCCAGGCAAAAGGGGATTGCCCCTTTTGTTCTGAGAGTGCCCCGACTCTGTGGCTGATCTATTTCATATTCCAATTCTCCTTTTAACACTCAGCCAGCTGGAAAATTCACGTCTGGTGGGTTCAGACGCTTGCCNTGCGGGGGCGGGGGGGTGGGGGAGGGAGGAATCCTTTCTTTCCTTTCTCCTCAGCCTCCTGTCCCTCCTCCTCCCCCACTTCCATTTTGAACTTGGGGATTTTTTTAACCATTGGTTTTCTGGGATTGTTGGGAGGAGGAGGAATTTAAAGATGAAGAGTTTTGCAGCAGACAGGTTGGGATTTCTATCCCAGCTCTGCTGCTGGGGGGCTGTGTGATTTTGAGCATTTTACTTTGTTCTCTGAGCCTCCATTTCCTTTCTTGGAAAGTGGGGATAATGAGAGTATGTGTGCCCCAGAGACTGTGGAGCAGATACTGTGTGTAAAGACACATAGCAGTCTCTCCTCTCCCCACCCCCCTCGCCTCCCCTGCACCACCCCAAGGCTGTCAGGCTCCCTGGGGTTTAGTTCACACTGTGCCACCCACATGAGCACACTGAGTGGCCTCCGGTCTGCTTCTGACCTTCTAGAATCTTCTGGTTTACTCTCGGTACTACAGGAAGAAGCTTCTGTGCCTTAACTGGGTAGATGTGAGAGGCATAGGCATGACAATGTCTTGAAAAGTTAAAAGTACCCATGTTATTTTAACCATGATATTTTTAAAATATTAGTATGTGTACTTCACAAATGCTGAATGTGCTCTTATAGAGCTTATTATAGCGAAACCATCCCTTCAGTCTATTTTGTGCTCAATAGGGCTGCGTGTTGGGAGGAGAATGCAGACAACAGTGCACACATGGGGTGTTGGGAAGGAAAGAGAAGAAAGAACCCTGCCTCATTTGGGGGTCACAGCTGGGAGGCCACTGGAGAAACCTTTGGCCCATCCTCTCACTGCCCAGATGGGAATGAGGCCGCGGGGACCATGTGACTTTCTCAAGGTCACAGGGTGCCTGGGGGCAGAGCCAGGTCACTGCTGCCCCTGTCACACTTGGCTCTGCTCTCTATCATCTGGGATTCAAGGAACAGCAGGACCGAGAAGCCTGAAAGATCATGTACTTGTTCTTCGGGGGTACGAAGGGGGGCTGGGGCGTTGCAGGTCAACTCTGCCTGGGTCCCGGCAACCTGGAGGTCAGCGGGGCTGCCCGCCCTCCACTCCCAATACATTTTGTGTGTTTTTCTTCTTTGATGTCAGAGACAAAACAATGATACATTTTTTTTTGGCAAGAGATGCTAGAGGAGCAATAGTACTGAAAGCCCCCTCAGACAAGCAAGGGGGGGGCTTCATGACTGGCCTTTCTTTTTTCTTCTGAGACAAGTCCCCACGGGAACCCAGGAACTGAGTGGGGTGGGTTGGGATGGAGTTGGCTGCAGTCAGGGGTGTAGCTCTCTTCCACTCTTGGGGATTTTTGCAGGTGGTTTCTGTACATCGTATTTGTCTTCCTGCTGGGCGCTGTCTGCACCCGAGAGGCCCTTCGCTATGACTTCCTGATAGCGGAAAAGGTGGGTAAGTCCGGCACTGCTGAAGGGCCCAGTCGGCTGGTTCCTTTCTTTCCGCCTGTAACAAATGGTACCAGCCCTGCCTGGGAATCCAGTCTTGGGCCCAGGGCTGACGTCGCGGGGGAAGAGGGGCAAAAACATGGAAAAGGTACAGGTTTTTCTTATAGATCCCTAGAAACAGATACCAGCCTCTGGAAAAGCGCATACATGCAGGTGACTAAATAATAGGAGCAAAAATCGGGACAGAAACAAAGGATGCCGTCATCAGAAATCCCTTGCTCCATCAGCCCTTCATTTTTGCCAATCACCTCACCTCCCACGGTGAGTAGAAAGTGCTGCTTTCGAGAAGCAGGTAAAAGGAGGAGGCTGATGGACCAAAAAGAGGCAGCAAAGTGGAGGGAGTCCAGGGTGAGGCCCGTCTTGCTCTCTGAGGACCTTGACTCTGTGTACTCGCCCAGGGGTGGGCTGGGGTTGATCTGGCCACAGTATCTTTGTTTCTAGAGCTGTACATGCTGCCTGCCAGAAGATTAGCAAATTCCTCACGTTCCACAGCTGCCCTTAACAGGCTAGAGAGGTCATATGACAGTCAAGGACACTCATTTGGCATCTCTAGAACCTAGGAGAATAAGATTCCCAGATGCTTTTCTGGAAACCCACCAAAACTCCTACCTTCCCTTAAGTTCCTAGAGGAAAAGTGGACCCTGAGATTCCTGTTATTTATCAGAGAAATGTTAGTAGGCTAGGAAAGTTTTCTTAGTTAACTTCTCAGTGTTTTCTGCTCATATTTTGGGAGAATGTACCATTTTCTCTTGGTGTGAGGCTTGGCAAAAGCTACTTCGCTGATGTTCATGGAGGGCCACTGGCCACTCCTTGAAGCAGCCTGGGGCAGGAAACTCTGAACTTTTTCTTCTGAGCTACTTTTTGGGCTTGGTTTCCACACTAGCACAGGTTTCTTTTGAAGATATGTAGGTGATAATGTAAAGATAACTTATGTTTGACTTTACTGTGAAAGCAGGTTTTAAAAGAGGGGAGCTGCTCAGGTAATGAGAGGACTGTCACCCCATTTCCAGGGACCAAGATCTTAAACCCCCAGGGAAAGGTTTGCTCTCAGGGAAGGAATCTACAGCCCTCATGTTTAACTATATGCCCGCTTCTGTCTTGAGTTTCACCTCCCAGGGGCCTTTTCTCTAATTGTGGAATGAAAAGCTTGGCTGCATTGGAGGAATTAAAGGCCTCAGGGAACAGTTGATCCTTTGACCCAGGGAATCTGCCTGCTGCTGTCTGCAACTAGCTAGCTAGCTAGCTCCGCCTGCCTCTAAAGCTGGTTTCTTTCTAGTAGATTCTCTCAGAGGTCCTTTCAACCATTCGAGGCTCTGATCTGGATGGGACATGGCAAATTATCCCCTGGTCTGGGGCTCCTCTCTCTCCTCCCTCCCCTCCTTTGCAGAAAGAACTAAAAACAGGTATGTGGGAGGGGAGACAGCCTGTATCCAAGGAAGGCTACAACTAGAAAGTAAAAACATCTCCATGGACAGCACAGGAAAGCCTTGGTGGGTGGAAATTCCACTGCCAATAATAGGCACATGGACTGGGGGAAGCTTGTTTGGAATGCCACCTGTCCCAGACGTTGAACAGGTAGGCAAGCAGTTAGCCATTTGGGGGCACCTGCTAAACTGTGCTTGGCAATAATCTGTGGGAGTGACATTGTGCACACATCAGGATGAGAGGTAGAGAGCTCATTTTTTGGAGAGGAATAGACTGTCTTCTAGAACAGACAGTTGTAAAGCCTATAAAGAAAAGCAAGATACTGTTCTTGGTTCTCTGGAAGAGCAAGTAAGTCAACAATGACAGAACCAAGCAGGACAACTCCAAATGGCGGGGCTCTGGTGTCCTGGTGCCCCCCAAGGTCCCCCCTACAAAAGGGATCATATGAGATTCCCCCCCCCCAAAAAAAAAAACCTTGTCTCTCTTTGGGACTGACTCGGCTGTAGTAGCAGGTATATACTCAGGCAGTGAGCTGGGCCACAAATAATTCTACTAGCAGTGCCTGGACAATGTAAGAGTAAAAGTGTATAGTGTCCCACATGGTCACTTGTCCCAGCTCACCACCCTGACCTGGTTTTAATAAACGGTTCATCTCAGTTTCATATCTTAGCTGCGGTCTGGATTCTCTCCTGGGCCTTAAGGAAACAAGGCCTCTTAAGTCTGGTCTGTGTCCTGAAGGTCTCGCCTTCAGGCCTCGACCAGGCCAGGCCTCCAGGATGCTCCCCTTGGGGCTGGTTCTCAAAAAGCTCCTCAGGGCACTTCTCTGTCTTTCTGTCAGGTGCTTTCTGCCAGAACACTTATCTTCAATGCATGCTGGCTGCCCTGGCCTCCTTTCCACAGCTGGTCAGTTCATCTGTTTCTTTTTGGGTTTCCTGCAGCTTCTCCGATCTATTTCTAATTATTTGGCTTCCCAGCCTACAGTTTCTCTAAGAAGTTTCTTTTTGCTCTATATCCATGCCCCACTGAAACTTTTTTGGCCCTTGGGTGTTAGTGTCCATAGTGTTATGCTTTCTAAAAACCTTTAGTACATTGTGGTGGCTCTGAGGTAATTTATGTAAAGCACTATACCTGGTAGATAGTAGGTCCTTGTTAAATTTTGACTCCTTTGTACGCTCCTTACGGGGATAACCTTATAGATGGGACATTTTCACACCATACTTAGCTGGATAGGAAAAAATCTACCATATTTAGCTGGATAGGAAAAAAAATCAATCTCAATATGAATCCCAATATTATTTAGTTATAGAAAAAGGAATTGTATAAAGAGCAGGTATTAGTAGGGGTAAAACTGAATAGATTAAGTAATTGTTTCAGAATAAACTTGTATACAGTCCAGGAAAAAAATGTTTATTAAACAAACACCAAGTACTTTAGGAAGCCTGGAGCTTGCTAACTAGCAAAATAAGAACAAACTACGGAAAAGAACCCCAAAAGCATCTTTGTTAAAAATGAGGCATCCCAGAGAGTAAATCTAATCATTCTTGGACTTGGCAGTCATGGTTTCATGTATTCGAGAAGGACCTTGAGTTCCCAGGGCACAAGCTGTGCTTGGCAATATGGGGGTGGGGCAGGGCTCGCGGCTGGTGAAGGAGCCTTACCAGCTGTTGAGTATCCACCGTCCATCAGCTAGGCTGCCCTCTGTTCTCCATCATGGACACCGAGCTGCCTCTCAGGAAGCGAAGCCATCTTTATTTCCTGAATGGAAAATGGCTATCAAGTGAGAGAGAAAACTTGACTGAAAGTTGAGATGTTGGTCATTTTGTGGAGTAGGGTCTGTATTAGAAAACTCATGTTTGATGTGGGAGAAAACTAGGAGACTATGAAGCAATTTGGGATTGTAAAGGGTTTCAGGATGTACTCCTCAGTAACATCAAGGGTCCATAGGAATTGGATGAGGCAGAATGAACACCTTGCAAATGACTTTGAACCCAATCCTCAGGAGAAGGGAGCAGCCTGTGGATAAGTGGGATTTCTCAGTGAAGCTCCAATGGAAGCTGGGATAAAATATGAAAAGCAGAGAGATGGAATTATGATTTTTATCAGTAGTTACTGAGGAAAGAAATTAGGGTAGTTCCCACCTCAGATAATATGTTGGAAAGACAGAGAACTTTTTTGTGATGGCTCAGACAGGTGTGTAACAGAGGGGTGATTTTTTTTCCCCTGTAAAGAACTGTTGGCACACATCTACTCAAAGAAATCCTTCCTTCCATCTCCACTGGCACAGTTAGCAAGTTTGCAGTTCTTTCTGAATAGAGAAAATGGTTAAACTATGCAAGGGCTGGGAGAAAAGCTATGTAGTGTCCTGCTGTGCCTATAAAGGCTTACCCTGTGCCTTAGCACTGTGCCAGGTGTATAACCTGTCCTCAGTGAAAGCTGCCGAGAATGGATGGATGATAGAGAGGACAAGATAGGGTGCACGTGGGTGAGAGATAGAAGCGGTTTTTAGAATTCATCCAGATGTGAGACATTTAATTTATTTTTCAGCAAATTGACAGAATAATATCTTTTTTAAAAAATGTTTATTTACTTTTGAGAGAGAGAAAGGGCAAGCATGGGACAAGCAGAGAGACAGGGAGACAGAGGATCTAAAGTGGGCTCCGTGCTGACAGCAGAAAACCTGATGCAGGGCTTGAACTCAAGAACCATGAGATCATGACCTGAGCCAAAGTCAGATGTTTAACCGACTGAGCCACCCAGGTGCCCCAATAATAATTTCATATAAAAAATTATCAAGTGAACACACCATTATAAACATACCTCTCCTGCACCCAGCCTAGAACCTCTAGAATCCCAGGGTGTTTGTGAGAAGGCTGGCCAAAAATGGGCATGCTGGTGCCAGAGACTCCAGTTCCTGGGTCAGCCCCACACTAGGAGGAAGCCAGATTGGGTTGTTTCATTTCCAATCTGAGTAAATGGACAGGCCTTCAATGAAGAAAAACTTTTTAACACAAATATATATAACCTTTTGGATAAGAAGCCATACAGTTTCTGCAAGGAGGTACCATGCCTACGTCTCCTGGAGAGTCTCTGAAGGGACAGTGCAGTGGGTACAATGCACCTCACCCAGTGGTTCTCCATCCTGGCTGTGCATTAGAATCACCTGGAAGGTTTTGGAAACATCAGAGATGTCTGTGCCCTACCCTACACGGGTAGAGCAAAACCTCTGCAGTGATTCTTAGGTATAGTCAGAGCAGCGACCCACTAGTTAGATTTTCTAAAAAGCTTTCAATACAATTTCATCACAGAGTCTGTGTATTTTTAAAACCAGCAAATACAGGATGCATTTGGTCAGGAAGATAGAAACAAAGGTTGGAGGTGAAGGATTGCATCTCAGAATGGATCAGAGGTTGATAATGGAACCGGTTTATCTACCAATTTTGTGAGGCATCCAGGGCACGAGTCACAGTGAAGTCCTGAAGCTTCATGAATTCCGTGGGCACGTGCTGAGCCTGTTTGCTAGACTGTTAGGTGTGGTGGGGCAGAGGCAGCGGCAAAATGCATGAGACACGAGCTTATGTTGCACTGCAAGATAAGCCATGAGTGTGACAGACAGTAACACAGGGCGGAAATTACAATTATATGCTATCAGAATATACAAATAAAGTGATGGGAGGGGTACCTGGGTGGTTCAGTCAAGCATCTGACTTCATTTCGGCTCAGGTCATGATCTTGCAGTTTTGTGAGTTCAAGCCCTGCGTTGGGCTCTGCACTGGCAGCATGGAGACTGCTTGAGATTCTCTCTCTCCCTCTCTCTGCCTCTCTCCCACTTGTTCTTTCTCTCTCTCTCTCAAAATAAGTAAACTTGGGGCAACCTGGGTGGCTCAGGCAGTTAAGCATCCGACTCCGGCTCAGGTCATGATCTCACCATTCGTGGGTTGCAGCCCTGCATCAGGCTCTGTGCTGACTGCCAGCTCAGAGCCTGGGGCTTGTTTCAGATTCTGTATCTCCCTCTGTCTCTGACCCTCCCCTGCTCATGCTGTCTCTCTCTCTCTCTCTCTCGCTCTCTCAGAAATCAATAGAACAAATTTTTACAAGGAATGTATTCTGCTTCACAAATTTTCTTTTCTGTATTGAACTATATAGTTTATAATTTCTTTGCCATTTTTAAGTAATACTGGCTCTGTATCAATTTTATCAATTTGGATATGGATTTTTTCCGATGTGGCTTATAAATGATATCCTCATTGTAGCTGCTCCACTGGATGAAAATAAGTACATTAAATAATATATTATTTACTTCAAAAAAAAGAAATAAAACATTAAAAAATAAATAAATAAACATGAAAAATAAATAAATAAACTTTAAAAAAGTGATGAGAAACATTAGATGACATTAATTTCTTCTAGTAATAAAATGATAAGAAGGGTGGGGAGCAATAGATATAGACACCTGTGATAATGAAGAAAATAGGAGAGATTCTGGGGATAAGATGGGATAACACATCTAGGGAAAAGTAATCCACACTGAAATGAAGTTCAAGTTAGGCTCTGCAGTGGACTGACTTATGTTCATCAGATCCCTGACATCTCTGATCATTTGGGGGTTATTCCACCTATGTGTCATCTTGGAGGGAGTGATGAGCCCCACTTCATATTAATATTACAGAAGCCCAAAGGACAAAACCCTCTCTTGCCTGTCCCTTTGTGGCCTTAGTAGGGCATGGCCTGTCCCTTTGTGGTCTTAGTAGGTCATATGACCTAGGTTAGACCCATCAGATGCCCCCAGTGTAATGAATGGGGCAACAATGAAGGGATGGTGGGAATTCATCTGCAGGGAAGCAGGGTGCTGGTAGCGTCCTGGTCATACCGTTCTTGTTCCAGAGTCCAGGTTGTGGCTCCAGGCTTCAGTCCTGCCCCTTTCCGAGCCTGATCTTTTAGGCTTGTGATGATTCTGTGAACCTCCAGTGTCCTACAAATACATTCTTTTAAAAATATTTTGTTTCCAATCAGGAATTCTGGCTGGTGTAGGTCTTCTGTGATAATCTATGAACCAGGGACTAGTATTCCATGTAGCTGGATGCCACTGACCCAGTGAGCTGGTAAGGAAAGGACATAAAAAGTGAGGCAGAGAATCTTCATCACGAAGGGTATGACAAACACGCAAATTAAGATGACCCCATCTGTGATCTTTGGACAGATGAGCATTTGGAACATACAGATCTGGCCATCGTGCCTACAGTAAAGTAGAATGGAGACGGGCATCTCAAATAATCAGAAAACAGAGAGACTTCACGCTAAATACAGATGAGATCCAGTGCGGGCAGTGGGGTGGGTTCCTGACGGCCTGCGACACAACTGTGTGGCCAGCAGCACTGATCTTTGCAGGTGGACATCCGGCAGAACAACTGTGCCCTCTCTTAGTCTATCTGTTGGTGATTTGAGGGCCATGTGGGTCATGAAGCTCATTCATTCCTTCAGCATTTGTAGCTCTGTGTTGGCACCAAGGATCCTAGCATGAACAAGACAGGGGCCCTGCAGAAATGAGGCCTCTGGGACCACTTGTGTGGTGGGGTGCTACTCCCCTTATGCTAAGGTGCTACGGAGCCCTGAGGAGCAGCCACTGCTGTGAGGGGTTCGGGGAAGGCCTCATGGGGCAAGGGAGGTTTGTGCTGAGTCTTGAAGCCCAAGTGGGTTTAACAGACAGACAGGGAGTAGATTGGGAGTGGACAGAGGGTGTCAGCTGGCAGGGAAGCACGCTGACAGCGACCCTGAGTATGTGGGGTACGGGGCTCCGAAGGCTGCAGACTAGGAAGGGCCGAGGATGTCAGGGTGTTGGGGAGCCATTGATATTTTTACAGCAGTGGCATTACAATCAAGTTTGAGTTTAGAGAGGTCACTCTGGCAGAGGCTTGGGGATAATTCAGAGTGGACAGAACTTAGAGACAGGAGGCCAGTGGGCCAGTGGTTCTCAAAGTGTGGCCCCCAGACCGTCAGCATCAGTATCAACTGGGAACTTTTTAGAAATCCAAATTCTTGGGCCCTTCCCTAGAACTACTTAATCAGAAACTCTGAGGTGGGGACCAAAAATCCAAATTTTAACGAGCCTTCTAGATGAGACTGATGCATGCTCAATTTGAGAAGCTCTGTGTTGTCCATACAGGAGGTGATGGTGAGCCAAACTGAAATAGTGGCGGTATGAATGAAATGGGATGGGGTTGGGAATATTGGAAACATATCCAAGAAGCTGAATCTAGAGGGCTAATGATCGATGGGGTGCAGATGGTGCCAAGGAACAGAAAGGGACAAGCATATTCTGGCATTGGGTAATGAAATCACTTCCTTATGTAGGTGTCCCTTGTGGGCTTCCTGTTCCTTTCGGGCTTATACATCTCATCCCTGGCCTCCTGTATGGGAGGTCTCTATGGAGCCCCCCGGATCCTGCAGTGCATTGCCCAGGAGAAAGTGATTCCCGCACTGGCCTGCCTGGGGAAAGGGGTGAGTGACCCTCTTTTTGAGAAATGTACATTTTGCCATGAACCTGATTATTGGCCAATAAATGGCTTAAGTCTCTCCAGTTAGAGCCAGTGGTCAAGTTCTCCAGAGTGGGAGAAGTGAGAATGCAGAACTTGTTCTCTCCTGTCCTCTGGCCGCCTTAGGGCAGGGCCAGTTGGACAAACCATCTGTCAACGTCTCAGCCACCAGGACCCCTTAGCACTGGGTTAGCTAACTGACAGAATGGCATCTTGGACCCTGAGCAACAGGGAAAGGGAGTGTCATATCCTTTAATAAAAATAAATTCAGATCCTCTCAGTTCAGTATAGAAGAAAAAAATCTCTTGGTGAGGAGGGGAGTTGGACCTAACAGCTCGAACTCTGCCCTTGATTTTTGCCTTTCCTTTGGGGTTGCTCTGTGATTATTTCTCACTCCTCAGGCCTCTGGGCTTCCTGTCAGTCTTCATGGCCCAAACTCTCACTGATATAGTATAGCTTGGTCGAGTCACAAAATGATTGGATGAGACATTCCTAAAACCTAAGTGATAACAAGAGATAGAGAGAGAGAGAGAGAATCCCACTTCCCAATGATGTGGTTTACTGAAGGAGTTCGTTTCTATCTTGTTGGATAGTACCACAGAGACCCTCCTCCAACCCCTTGCCACCCCAGACCCCCCTTGGGTAGGGCCACCGGCCCTCCATTACCATCCTCCACTTCTGACCCATCTGCCAGCAGGGGCTGGGTAGGAGCACTGACTCTAATCTCTGTACCTTCTATGCTGTACATGTCTTTTCTTTTACCTTAATTTCATGTATTTTTATTAAGTAATATATACACAGAGCTCAAAACTAAGAAAGCTATAAAAGGTATACATTGAGAATTTTTGCTCCTATAGTGAGTCTTTTAGTATCTCTTTCTTCACCAGCACCCATGCCCTATCAGTAGTGTTTTTATTAGTTTTTTATGAATCCTTCTCTCTATTTTTTATACAGTGATAGTATTCTAACACATTCTTCTATACCTTGCTTTTCTTCATTTAATATAACTTGGAAGTCCAACTTTTCATATGTATGTCAAGAGAAGTTTTTCATTCTTTTTCCATTGTGTGGATACATCATGGTTTTTACCCAGTTTTCTATGGATTGACTCATGTGTGGCTTTCAGTAAACAGTGCTACAAGGAATAATTGTGTGTGTGTGTATAATTATTTTATGTGCAGGTATATCTGTAGGATAAAGTTTCACAAGTGGGTTTATTGCAGCAAAGGGTAAATACATTTTTAATTTTAATAGATATTGTCAAGTTACCTTTCATAGAATTTGCATGATTTTGTACTTCTACCAGCAGTAGCAGTTCCTGCTTCCTGACAGTCAGCATCATTCTTAGACACAGGCCCTAAGACCCTGCTTTATAAGATTCCGTTCTGGGTTCTGGTCCTTGGGATAAGAAGTTCATGAGTTCAAGGGAACATGCCTGCTGGATCCCGGACCCCTCTTCTGGATAGTCTAGGTGTGCCGCACTGGACCATTCGTGCCTGGAATTCTCTGCCTGAATGTCCCACAAGCCACAACCAGGGTCTGCATGGGCCTCTTCCCTGGGCTTGTCCTTTTAGGACCCGGGTATGGGGCCAGGAGTGCACATGTGGGTGTGATGCCCCCACGGTGTGGTCTGGGAAGGGTAGGAGGTGGGCGAGGAGCTGGAGTGGGCATCCTCTACTGAGGATCTCTGAGGAGTACAAGGATTCTAAACTTGAACCTGGCCTTCCCCATTGTCCTAAGGAAGGAAGATAGAACCTATTTCCTTTAACAGTTTGTTACTTTGGTTTATACTTATTGCTGTTTAGACATAGCGTGTGTGACCTGTCATTTGCACTCTTGCCCCAGGTAGCAATTATTAGCAATCACAGTTCATTGTCAAATGTGAATTTTTTCCAGTTGTATAGTGAGAAATGGCATTTCAGGATCCTTATGATTTGCATTACTCTTTTTTTTTTAATGTCTATTTATTTTTGGCGGGGGGGGGG